>NC_091223.1:21847864-21877864 GCF_040958095.1 Procambarus clarkii | reverse complement strand
CAACTAGGTGAGTACACACACACACACTCACACACACACACACACATACACGTCAGTTAGCCTAAATTCTCCAATATTCATTCATAAAACTGCCTCACGGGACTGCAACCTTATCAAACAAAACTCTCAGGTATTTCTAACTGTCAACACAAATTAACAACTTCACATCTCAATCATTGCAACTGTTGATAAATAGACACTAACTAACCTTGCTATGAGATATAAATACAAGTGCCAAATTTCAATCAGAAGGCAACTCCAGCGTGGCCTAGTCGGATAGAACATGTTCCTAATCCGGATAGACCTGCGTTCGAGCCTGTCGGAACGGTTGCAAGTACAGGGCACAGATTTCTCTGTGTGTCCCCTCCTGTAGGAGCATCAGTTTCGATAGATTCTCTGGATAGCCGAAGATTGATTGACCGACTCCTTGGAATGTGGGGAAGGGTTGAAGTCCGGGGGCCCACGGACGGATACCTGGATCCACTGACCTCGGGCAGGTCTTTCAATCCACCTGGATTTCAGGTGGGGAGAAGGGAGGCAATTTGGGTCGACACAAATAGCTTCCTGGACCCAAAACCCCATGGATACACGGACACGGACACTCACACGGACACTCACACGGACACTCATGGACTCTGACACGAACCGAAGGTTCGTGTCAGATAATAAGAAGGGAGTTGATAATATAATAAGGTTGTATAATAATAATATAATATAATATATAATAATAATAATAATAATATAATATAATATAATATAATATAATATAATATAATATAATATAATATAATATAATATATAATAATAATAATAATATAATAACATAATTAGGTTGGGTAGGTTGGTTGGTTAGGTTGGTTAGGTTAGGTTGCTTAGGTTAGGTTGGTTGGTTAGGTTGGTTAGGTTAGGTTGCTTAGGTTAGGTTGGTTAGGTTAGGTTGCTCAGGTTAGGTTGCTCAGGTTAGGTTACATTGCTTAGGTTGGTTGGTTAGGTTGGTTGGTTGGTTAGGTTCCTTGGTTAGGTTGGTTGGTTAGGTTGGTTAGGTTAGGTTGGTTAGGTTAGGTTAGGTTGGTTAGGTTAGGTTGCTTAGGTTAGGTTGGTTAGGTTAGGTTGCATAGGTTAGGTTGGTTAGATTCCTTGGTTTGGTTGGTTAGGTTGGTTGGTTGGTTAGGTTCCTTGGTTAGGTTGGTTGGTTAGGTTAGATAGCTTAGGTTAGGTTGCTCAACCTTAGGTTACATTGCTTAGGTTGGTTGGTTAGGTTCCTTGGTTAGGTTGGTTGGTTAGGTTCCTTGGTTAGGTTCGTTGGTTAGGTTGGTTGGTTGGTTGGATAGCTTAGGTTGGTTAGGTTGGTTGGTTACGTTGGTTAGGTTGGTTGGTTGGTTAGGTTCCTTGGTTAGGTTGGTTGGTTAGGTTGCTTGGTTAGGTTGGTTGGTTAGGTTGCTTGGTTAGGTTGGTTGGTTAGTTAGGTTTGTTTGTTAGGTTGGTTAGGGTGGTTGGTTGGTTAGGTTAAGTTGGTTAGGTTAGGTTGTTTAGGTTGCTTAGGTTGGTTGCTTAGGTTGGTTACGTTGCTTAGGTTGGTTGGTTAGGTTAGGTTGCTTAGGTTGGTTGGTTACGTTGGTTAGGTTAGGTTGGTTGATTAGGTTGGTTAGTTGGTTAGGTTAGGTTGGTTGATTAGGTTGGTTAGTTGGTTAGGTTCCTTGGTTAGGTTGGTTGATTAGGTTGCTTGGTTAGGTTGCTTGGTTAGGTTGGTTGGTTAGTTTGCTTGGTTAGGTTAGATAGCTTAGGTTGGTTGGTTAGGTTAGATAGCTTAGGTTGGTTAGTTAGGTTAATTGGTTAGTTAGGTTAGATAGCTTAGGTTGGTTGGTTAGTTAGGTTGGTTAGGTTGGTTTGTTAGCTTGGTTGGTTAGGTTGATTGATTAGGTAGGTTAGGTTGGTTTGTTAGTTAGGTTGGTTAGGTTGCTTAGGTTGGTTAGGTTGCTAAGGTTGGTTAGGTTAGGTTGGTTAGGTTAGGTTGGTTAGGTTAGGTTAGTTAGGTTAGGTTGGTTAGGTTAGGTTGCTTAGGTTAGGTTGCTTAGGTTGGTTGCTTAGGTTGGTTAGGTTAGGTTCGTTAGGTTTGTTAGGTTAGGTTAGGTTGGTTATGTTAGGTTGGTTAGGTTAGGTTAGGTTGGTTACATTGGTTGATTAGGTTGGTAAATTAAGTTGGTTGGTTAGTTTGGTTAGGTTAGGTTGGTTAGGTTAGGTTGGTTAGGTTATGTTGGTTAGGTTAGGTTGGTTGGGTTAGGTTGGTTGGGTTGGTTAGGTTGGTTAGGTTAGGTTGGTTGGGTTGGTTAGGTTGGTTGGTTGGTTAGGTTGGTTGGATGGTTGGTTATGTTGGTTGGTTGGTTAGGTTACTTGGTTGGTTGGTTAGGTTACTTGGTTGGTTAGGTTGGTTGGTTAGGTTGGTTGGTTAGGTAAGGTTAGGTTACTTGGTTGGATAGGTTGGTTAGGTTGGTTGGTTAGGTTGGTTGGTTAGGTAAGGTTAGGTTACTTGGTTGGTTAGGTTGGTTAGGTTGGTTGGTTAGGTATGGTTAGGTTGGTTGGTTTGGTTGGTTGGTTAGGTTAGTTAGGTTAGTTGGTTAGGTTAGGTTGGTTAGGTTAGGTTGGTTACATTGGTTGATTAGGTTGGTTGATTAAGTTGGTTGGTTAGGTTAGGTTGGTTGATTAGGTTGATTGATTAGGTTGGTTGATTAAGTTGGTTGGTTAGGTTAGGTTGGTTGGTTAGGTTGGTTAGGTTGGTTGGTTGATTAGGTTTGTTGCTTAGGTTGGTTGGTTAGGTTGGTTGATTAGGTTGGTTGATTAAGTTGGTTGGTTAGGTTAGGTTAGGTTGGTTTGTTCAGTTGGTTGATTAGGTTGGTTGGTTAGGTTGGTTGGTTGGGTTGGTTGGTTGATTAAGTTGGTTGGTTGGGTTTGTTGGTTAGGTTAGGTTGGTTGGTTGGTTAGGTAACTTGGTTGGTTAGGTTGGTTAGTTAGGTTGGTTGGTTAGGTTGGTTGGTTAGGTTAGGTTTGGTTGGTTGGTTAGGTTGGTTAGGTTAGTTGGTTAGGTGAGGTTAGGTTGGTTGGTTAGGTTAGGTTGGTTACATTGGTTGATTAGGTTGGTTGATTAAGTTGGTTGGTTAAGTTGTTTGGTTGGTTAGGTTGGTTAGGTTAGGTTGGTTAGGTTGGTTAGGTTAGGTTGGTTAGGTTGGTTGGTTGGTTAAGTTGGTTGATTAGGTTGGTTGGTTAGGTTAGTTGGTTATGTAAGGTTGGTTGGGTTGGTTGGTTAGGTTGGTTGGGTTGGTTGGTTGGTTAGGTTAGGTTGGTTAGGTTAGGTAGGTTAAGTTGGTTGATTAGGGGTGGTTGATTAGGTTGGTTGGTTGGTTAGGTTGGGTTGGATGGATTGGTTGGTTGGATTGGTTGGTTAGGTTAGGTTGGTTGATTAGGGGTGGTTGATTAGGTGGGTTGGTTAGGTTAGGTTGGTTAGGTTAGGTTGGTTAGGTTGGTTGATTAGGGGTGGTTGATTAGATTGGTTGGTTGGTTAGGTTGGTTGGTTAAGTTAGATAGCTTAGGTTGGTTGGTTAGGTTGGTTGGTTAAGTTAGATAGCTTAGGTTGGTTGGTTAGGTTGGTTGGTTAAGTTAGATAGTTTAGGTTGGTTGGTTAGGTTGGTTGGTTGGGTTGGTTGGTTAGGTTGGTTGGTTGGGTGGTTGGTTAGATTAGGTTGCCTAGGTTGGTTGGTTGATTAGGTTGATTGGTTAGGTTGGTTAGTTAGGTGGGTTGGTTAGGTTAGGTTGATAAGGTTGGTTGGTTAGGTTGGTTAGGTTGGTTGGTGGGTTAGGTTGGTTGGTTAAGTGAGATAGCTTAAGTTCGTTGGTTAGGTTGGTTGGTTTGGTTGGTTGGTTGGGTTGGTTGGTTAAGTTAGATAGCTTTGGTTGGTTAGGTTGGTTGGTTTGGTTAGGTTGGTTGGTTTGGTTAGGTTGGTTGTTTGTGTTGGTTGTTTGGGTTGGTTGTTTGGGTTGGTTGGTTGGGTTGGTTGGTTGGGTGGTTGGTTAGATTAGGTTGCCTAGGTTGGTTGGTTGGTTAGGTTGGTTTAGTGGGTTGGTTAGGTTGGGTTGGTTAGGTTAGGTTGGTTAGGTTGGTTGGTTGGTTGGTTGGTTGGTTGGTTGGTTAGGTTTAAACAAGCTGTTTAAATCATAGCATAAGTAAGAACTCTGTTTAGTGTTTGTAGGTAATAGTTGAGTGTGTGTACACACACATACAACTCTTTGAAAATGTAATAAGTTATTACGAAACGCGTTCAAGTGTCACGTCAGACTAGTGAATAAAAATAAATAAAAATAAAAATAAATAAAAATAAAAAAAAGAATAAAAATGAATTTTGGAGAATGGGTTTTTCAATTACCATCAACAGTGAAAAGAAACAAGAAAGATCGAGAAAATTCGTGTTAGAATTATTTATTTTACTTATTCGGTCATATTAAATAATATAATATATATATATATATATATATATATATATATATATATATATATATATATATATATATATATATATATGTCGTACCTAACAGCCAGAACGCACTTCTCAGCCTACTATTCAAGGCCCGATTTGCCTAATAAGCCAAGTTTTCATGAATTAATGTTTTTTCGTCTACCTAACCTTCCTAACCTAACCTGACCTAGCTTTTTTGGCTACCTAACCTAACCTTACCTATAAATATAGGTTAGGTTAGGTTAGGTAGGGTTGGTTAGGTTCGGTCATATATCTACGTTAATTTTAACTCCAATAAAAAAAATTGACCTCATACATAGAGAAAAGGGTTGCTTTATCATTTCATAAGAAAAAAATTATAGTAAATATATTAATTCAGGAAAACTTGGCTTATTAGGCAAATCGGGCCTTGAATAGTAGGCTGAGAAGTGAGTTCTGGCTACTAGGTACGACATATATATATATATATATATATATATATATATATATATATATATGTATATATATATATATATATATATATATGTCGTACCTAGTAGCCAGAACTCACTTCTCAGCCTACTATGCGAGGCCCGATTTGCCTAATAAGCCAAGTTTTACTGAATTAATATATTTTCTTTAATTTTTTTCTTATGAAATGATAAAGATACCCATTTCATTATGTATGAGGTCAATTTTTTTTTATTGGAGTTAAAATTAACGTAGATATATGACCGAACCTAACCAACCCTACCTAACCTAACCTAACCTATCTTTATAGGTTAGGTTAGGTTAGGTAGCCGAAAACGTTAGGTTAGGTTAGGTTAGGTAGGTTAGGTTGTCGAAAAAACATTAATTCATGAAAACTTGGCTTATTAGGCAAATCGGGCCATGCATAGTAGGCTGAGAAGTGAGTTCTGGCTACTAGGTACGACATATATATATATATACATATATATATATATATATATATATATATATATATATATATATATATATGTCGTACCTAGTAGCCAGAACTCACTTTTTGGCCTACTATTCAAGGCCCGATTTGCCTAATAAGCCAAGTTTTCCTGAATTAATATATTTTTTTCTAAATTTTTTCTTATGAAATGATAAAGCTACCCATTTCATTATGTATGAGGTCAATTTTTTTTTATTGGAGTTAAAATTAACGTAGATATATGACCGAACCTAACCAACCCTACCTAACCTAACCTAACCTATCTTTATAGGTTAGGTTTGGTTAGGTAGCCGAAAAAGTTAGGTTAGGTTTGGTTGGGTAGGTTAGGTAGTCGAAAAACAATTAATTCATGAAAACTTGGCTTATTAGGCAAATTGGGCCTTGCATAGTAGGCTGAGAAGTGCGTTCTGGCTATTAGGTACGACATATATATATATATATATATATATATATATATATATATATATATATATATATATATATATATATATATATGTCGTACCTAGTAGCCAGAACGCACTTCTCAGCCTACTATGCAAGGCCCGATTTGCCTAATAAGCCAAGTTTTCCTGAATTAATATATTTTCTCTAATTTTTTTTCTTATGAAATGATAAAGCTACCCATTTCATTATGTATGAGGTCAATTTTTTTTATTGAAGTTAAAATTAACGTAGATATATAACGTAGATATAGATAGTTTAACTCCAATAAAAAAAATTGACCTCATACATAATGAAATGGGTAGCTTTATCATTTCATAAGAAAAAAATTAGAGAAAATATATTAATTCAGGAAAACTTGGCTTATTAGGCAAATCGGACCTTGCATAGTAGGCTGAGAAGTGCAATCTGGCTACTAGGTACGACATATATATATATATATATATATATATATATATATATATATATATATATATATATATATATATATATATATATATATATATATATATATATATATATATATATATGTCGTACCTAGTAGCCTGAACGCACTTCTCGGCCTACTATGCAAGGCCCGATTTGCCTAATAAGCAAAGTTTTCATGAATTAATGGTTTTTCGACTACCTAACCTACCTAACCTAAACTAACCTAGCTTTTTCGGCTACCTAACCTAACCTAACCTACAAAGATAGGTTAGGTTAGGTTAGGTAGGGTTGGTTAGGTTCGGTCATATATCTACGTTAAGTTTAACTCCAATAAAAAAAATTGACCTCATACATAATGAAATGGGTAGCTTTATCATTTCATAAGAAAAAAATTAGAGAAAATATATTAATTCAGGAAAACTTGGCTTATTAGGCAAATCGGACCTTGCATAGTAGGCTGAGAAGTGCAATCTGGCTACTAGGTACGACATATATATATATATATATATATATATATATATATATGTCGTACCTAGTAGCCAGAACGCACTTCTCAGCCTACTATGCAAGGCCCGATTTGCCTAATAAGCCAAGTTTTCATGAATTATTTATTTTTCGACTACCTAACCTACCTAACCTAACCTAACCTAACTTTTTCGGCTACCTAACCTAACCTAACCTATAAAGATAGGTTAGGTTAGGTTAGGTAGGGTTGGTTAGGTTCGGTCATATATCTACGTTAATTTTAACTCCAATAAAAAAAAATTGACCTCATACATAATGAAATGGGTAGCTTTATCATTTCATAAGAACAAAATTATAGAAAATATATTAATTCAGGAAAACTTGGCTTATTAGGCAAATCGGGCCGTGCATAGTTGGCCGAGAAGTGCGTTCTGGCTACTAGGTACGACATATATATATATATATATATATATATATATATATATATATATGTCGTACCTAGTAGCCTGAACGCACTTCTCGGCCTACTATGCAAGGCCCGATTTGCCTAATAAGCCAAGTTTCATGAATTAATTATTTTTCGACTACCTAACCTACCTAACCTAACCTAACCTAACTTTTTCGGCTTCCTAACCTAACCTAACTTATAAAGATAGGTTAGGTTAGGTTAGGTAGGGTTGGTTAGGTTCGGTCATATGTCTACGTTAATTTTAACTCCAATAAAAAAAATTAACTTCATACATAATGAAATGGATAGCATTATCATTTCATAAGAAAAAAATTAGAGAAAATATATTAATTCAGGAAAACTTGGCTTATTAGGCAAATCGGGCCTTGCATAGTAGGCTGAGAAGTGCGTTCTGGCTACTAGGTACGACATATATATATATATATATATATATATATATATATATATATATATATATATATATATATATATATATATATATATATATATATATATATATATATATATATATATATATATATATATATATATATATAACTGAAAACTCACACCCCAGAAGTGACTCGAACCCATACTCCCAGAAGCAACGCATCTGGTATGTACAAGACGCCTTAATCCACTTGACCATCACGACCGGACAAAATGAGGTGATAGCCGAGGCTATTTGAACCACCCCACCGCCGGCACTCGGATAGTTATCTTGGGCATAGCATTTTACCAAATCACCTCATTCTTTGGGGCAACACGTGAGGAACACAAATGCGAACAAGCCTGAATGGTCCCCAGGACATATGCAACTGAAAACTCACACCCCAGAAGTGACTCGAACCCATACTCCCAGAAGCAACGCATCTGGTATGTACAAGACGCCTTAATCCACTTGACCATCACGACCGGACAAAATGAGGTGATAGCCGAGGCTATTTGAACCACCCCACCGCCGGCACTCGGATAGTTATCTTGGGCATAGCATTTTACCAAATCACCTCATTCTTTGGGGCAACACGTGAGGAACACAAATGCGAACAAGCCTGAATGGTCCCCAGGACATATGCAACTGAAAACTCACACCCCAGAAGTGACTCGAACCCATACTCCCAGAAGCAACGCATCTGGTATGTACAAGACGCCTTAATCCACTTGACCATCACGACCGGACAAAATGAGGTGATAGCCGAGGCTATTTGAACCACCCCACCGCCGGCACTCGGATAGTTATCTTGGGCATAGCATTTTACCAAATCACCTCATTCTTTGGGGCAACACGTGAGGAACACAAATGCGAACAAGCCTGAATGGTCCCCAGGACATATGCAACTGAAAACTCACACCCCAGAAGTGACTCGAACCCATACTCCCAGAAGCAACGCATCTGGTATGTACAAGACGCCTTAATCCACTTGACCATCACGACCGGACAAAATGAGGTGATAGCCGAGGCTATTTGAACCACCCCACCGCCGGCACTCGGATAGTTATCTTGGGCATAGCATTTTACCAAATCACCTCATTCTTTGGGGCAACACGTGAGGAACACAAATGCGAACAAGCCTGAATGGTCCCCAGGACATATGCAACTGAAAACTCACACCCCAGAAGTGACTCGAACCCATACTCCCAGAAGCAACGCATCTGGTATGTACAAGACGCCTTAATCCACTTGACCATCACGACCGGACAAAATGAGGTGATAGCCGAGGCTATTTGAACCACCCCACCGCCGGCACTCGGATAGTTATCTTGGGCATAGCATTTTACCAAATCACCTCATTCTTTGGGGCAACACGTGAGGAACACAAATGCGAACAAGCCTGAATGGTCCCCAGGACATATGCAACTGAAAACTCACACCCCAGAAGTGACTCGAACCCATACTCCCAGAAGCAACGCATCTGGTATGTACAAGACGCCTTAATCCACTTGACCATCACGACCGGACAAAATGAGGTGATAGCCGAGGCTATTTGAACCACCCCACCGCCGGCACTCGGATAGTTATCTTGGGCATAGCATTTTACCAAATCACCTCATTCTTTGGGGCAACACGTGAGGAACACAAATGCGAACAAGCCTGAATGGTCCCCAGGACATATGCAACTGAAAACTCACACCCCAGAAGTGACTCGAACCCATACTCCCAGAAGCAACGCATCTGGTATGTACAAGACGCCTTAATCCACTTGACCATCACGACCGGACAAAATGAGGTGATAGCCGAGGCTATTTGAACCACCCCACCGCCAGCACTTGTTCCTCACGTGTTGCCCCAAAGAATGAGGTGATTTGGTAAAATGCTATGCCCAAGATAACTATCCGAGTGCCGGCGGTGGGGTGGTTCAAATAGCCTCGGCTATCACCTCATTTTGTCCGGTCGTGATGGTCAAGTGGATTAAGGCGTCTTGTACATACCAGATGCGTTGCTTCTGGGAGTATGGGTTCGAGTCACTTCTGGGGTGTGAGTTTTCAGTTGCATATGTCCTGGGGACCATTCAGGCTTGTTCGCATTTGTGTTCCTCACGTGTTGCCCCAAAGAATGAGGTGATTTGGTAAAATGCTATGCCCAAGATAACTATCCGAGTGCCGGCGGTGGGGTGGTTCAAATAGCCTCGGCTATCACCTCATTTTGTCCGGTCGTGATGGTCAAGTGGATTAAGGCGTCTTGTACATACCAGATGCGTTGCTTCTGGGAGTATGGGTTCGAGTCACTTCTGGGGTGTGAGTTTTCAGTTGCATATGTCCTGGGGACCATTCAGGCTTGTTCGCATTTGTGTTCCTCACGTGTTGCCCCAAAGAATGAGGTGATTTGGTAAAATGCTATGCCCAAGATAACTATCCGAGTGCCGGCGGTGGGGTGGTTCAAATAGCCTCGGCTATCACCTCATTTTGTCCGGTCGTGATGGTCAAGTGGATTAAGGCGTCTTGTACATACCAGATGCGTTGCTTCTGGGAGTATGGGTTCGAGTCACTTCTGGGGTGTGAGTTTTCAGTTGCATATGTCCTGGGGACCATTCAGGCTTGTTCGCATATATATATATATATATATAGATATAGATATAGATATATATATATATTTATATATATATATATTGTGACGATAATCTCCTTCAAGAGATTGAGCCTGCTCTTCCCTCCACAATTACGCCGATACAACTATATATAACTACTATGGAAGAAATGTCCGACAACGACAACAACACCAGCAAGGTTTGCCAGAGCGCAAAACGTATGCAGCCAAGAACACCTGCTCAGACTCAAACCGCCAAACTACCTGTCTTGCTGCCGGCTCCTCTGATTGGTCGCCGGTCGGGCTGCAACTGCACTCCACCCCCCCATACTACTTGATGTCTGGGGCCGCCACGACCTCAGTCCTCAGAATATTCCGTGCTTTCACAGTTAACACTTCTCCCTGCTAGACGTAAGCTTTAGTGTACGTATACTGAGAGAGGTGATAGCTTAAAGCCAATATTCCAGCACCTTTCATATACTTGTATATTGCACTTCTTGTTATTTTGTCTTAACGTAACTTTTCATTGTGTCATTTAATTATTCTTATTATTTTGATTGATTGATTTTATTATACAAATTTTTTTGTCCATTTTATTCATGTTTTATTTCTTTAATGTAATTAAAATTCCATTGTTAAAATTTACTTGTGTTTTGTGTGTCTTCTCCTTACCTTACCACAGACGAAGTTCCAGATTTTCTATTTTTTTTTTAATACTATGTGACGAGGCCATACCCCTAGCTTTGAACAGCCGAACACCAACGCGTTACCGTCACATATTATATGGGGGCCTGTCCGGGAGCTTCACTCAGGTACTGGTGCCAAGTGGTAATTTATGGTAAGCGTATTTAACTTTGTTAACGTAGCTTTACTATTTTTCATATTCAATTTCATTTTTTATAAGGTGCGGTGTATTGTGCATTACGAGAGTAACATATAGTGAAGGTGAGACAACTTTGGATTACGTGGTGACTGTAGGCCGCAGTCATACTCTTAATTGGTCATCTCTCCCTCCGTGTTATTACTCGTGTTTACCATCTTTGTCCCTTGGATATTTCTCATTTTGACAGATCATCATATTGGTACCCTGGTACTGTGGTCTCTCCCGGGTCAAGAGTACCCAATCTTCTGCAATCTGACTGTAGGAGGACAAAGAGGGCCATAGTTCCTCTAGCTCGAACTGTAGTTGCTGAATTGGGACCTCAGCAGCAGTTCTCGTCACCAGTTGACACCTCGCACCCCTACACGTCAGTCAGAGATGATGATACATACAACGGTAGGGAATTAGCTTACTTTTTCAGAGCACAAAAGTTCGCTAATTCTGTAAGTATCATATTAAATTCAGTAGGAAAAACTTGCTTTATGTCCTATAGAGACTTGGCAAGGTATGCCTACATCCTTGGACTACCAATTTTACTTTTGAGGCAATTTACTGTTTCATTTGTTTTCGAAACTCTGTTTCATTTGTTAGTAGGATTTTCTTGCCCTTATCCTCTTACATGAGTACCGGGTACAAGATTTCCTGCGCCCTTGATTTAATTTAATCATTTAACATCTTTTACTTAACTTTAATTGTTAAAGATCTCACAGGATAGGTATCAGTTGCCACGTTGTCCTGTTTCTGACATTCACTATTGAATATTCGTGTACCTTTATTTGCTAATTTCACCATGTTTCGTCTCCAAGCTTTCCGTGCAAATCCAGCAGGTGAAATAGGGACTTTAAGTCGTGCCAAGAAGACTGAATTACAAACTCTTGCACATGAGTATCAACTAGAAGTTCCCTACCAAGCCAACAAAAATGACCTACACAACCTGTTGCTGGATTACTATTTAGAGCAAGGTAAGATAGACTCTGAAACTCATGAAACTTACTATATTGCAGAAAAAACTGATTTGGCAACGCTGAAACTCAAACTAGAGCTGGCCAAGATTGAACGTGAGCAGCAAAGAGAAGCAGCTGCCATACGAAGGGAAGAACAAGAACGAGAAATCACCCTCAGAGAACGTGAAACTACTTTGAGGAGAGAAGAACAAGAACGAGAAATCACCCTCAGAGAACGTGAAACTACTTTGAGGAGAGAAGAACAAGAACGCGAAGCTGCCTTGAGGAGAGAAGAACACGAACGTGAGGTCGCATTACTCCGTGAACGTGAACGAGTACAGCTTGAAACACTCCAGGAGCGGGAACGCGTACAGCTTGAAACCAACAACGCGAGTTGGAGATGCAACGCGAACATGACAAGCAACAAGCGACTCTGGCTCTAGAGTGTCGTCAACGAGAAATCGCCTTGGAAACTTCACACTTCACTCAACGCCAGCAAGCTACTGCCAATCTTCCCGTCAGTTTTAATATATCACATGCAAGTAAGTTAATGCCATCCTTTGTAGAAGCAGAAGTTGATGTGTTCTTTACCACCTTTGAAACCCTTGCTAATCAACTCAGTTGGCCTGTCGACCAATGGTCCACACTTCTCAGAGTCCATCTTACAGGTAGAGCTGCAGTCACACTCAGTACTTTGGCGTCTGAGAATGACTACCACACTCTGAAACAAGCAGTGTTGGACGCCTACCTCCTCTCTACTGAAAGTTATAGAAGGAAATTCCGTGACCACCTGAAGGCAAGTACCACTACCTTCCTCGAGTTTGCTAACACGAAACGAAGGTATTTCATGAAATGGCTGGAAGCAGCACATGTCTTTACTTTTACAGAACTCGTCAACCTGATGCTTGTTGAAGAATTCTTGAGACGTGTGCCGCCTCCTGTCCGCCTCTACTTAGCAGATAAAGAAGAAACCGACTACCTGAAGTGTGCTAAGTCGGCTGACACTTACAGCCTCATCCACCGGCTGACACCCGAACCATCCTCCAGTAAGAAGTCGTGGTACAGTTACGAGAAAGTGAGCCCCGATCAAGCTGGTTCACACATGTACTGCAAGTATTGTAGACTCTATGGACATACCATAAACAAGTGTGGTAAGTCTCAATACAAGGGAACCACTGACCAACAAAAACCCAAACCAACTCCTCCTAAGTCCGGTAAGCCTGTGATGAATGTTGGTGTTAATGTTAATGATCTTTCTCTTTTCAGTAACCACCTGTATACTGGAACTGTCTCTGCCAACGGTTCAAATCCGGAGGGACGTTTCAAATTGAAGATCTTGAGGGACACAGCGGCTCTTCAATCGATCATCTTGAAGTCGGCTGTGCCCAACATCACCTACACCGGAGAAACTGTCTTCATCACTGACCTCACTGCTACCACTCCATACCCTCTCGCCAGAGTCCACCTGGATTGTCCCTACGTGAACGGGGAAGTCCAAGTCGCCGTCAGGGAAAAGCCTTTTCCCATGCCTGGAGTGCAACTTCTCCTAGGCAACGACTTGGCAGAAGACCTGCAACCGACCAACCTGATCGTCATGGACAAACCCCAGGTGTGTAACTCTGTGCCAAGTAACCCTATTCTAGAGTATGTTCCAGCAGAGGTTCAAGAGAGTGATGAAGTTTCTCCTCCGGTTCTCGTGACCACCCGTGCACAAGCCGCACGTCCACAGCCAGCTGAATCTACTGCTACCGCTGTCCCTCAAGACCCTCAGAAACTCCCCCCACATCTGACCAAGTTGGAGTTCCGTAAGTTGCAGAGGGAAGATCTTACATTAACACCATTGTTTTTCCAGGCTGAGACTCAACCCGACAGTATTCCTGGGTTCTTCCTAGAGAACGACTTGCTCTACCGCAGATATAGACCCAGTAAACTGAAGGAGGAGGACGATTGGGCCAACATCGAACAACTTGTGATTCCCACCAGCCTGCGGCCCACTATTCTACACCTGGCCCACGGAGCGCTCTCCCACTACGGCTTCAACAAGACTTACCATGGAATTCGTCAAGACTACTACTGGCCAGGTATGGTAAATAACGTCAAACAGTACGTAAAACAGTGTCATACATGTCAGATGGCAGGCAAACCGAACATCTCCATTCCCAGAGCGCCACTGATTCCCATACAGGTGCCTGCGGAACCTTTCCACAGACTCATAATAGACTGTGTCGGTCCTTTACCTCGGACCAGTTCAGGTAACGCCTACATCCTAACCATCCTGTGTCCTACCACCAGATTTCCCATAGCAGTTCCAGTGAAGAACATCACGGCTGCTACGGTTATAAAACATCTATTGAAGATCTTCACTCAATACGGATTTCCCAGGGAGATTCAGAGCGACTGTGGTACCAACTTCACCAGTGATCTCTTCAAAAGGACACTGGAGGAGTTCAACATAAACAGGTATTGTCCAGCCCCTATCATCCTGCTTCACAGGGTTCTCTTGAACGTAGTCATCAGACAATCAAAGCACTCTTGAAAAAGTTTTGTAGTGAAACATCGAAGGATTGGGATAAGCAGATTGACCTTATAATGTGTATTTACAGAAGTCTCCCCAATGAGTCCCTAGGAGTATCTCCTTATGAGATGCTCTACGGCCGTAAGTGCCGTACTCCCCTTAAGGCTTTCAAAGACTCTCTCCGAGATGCCACCTTCAGTGAGCATCAGAATGTGCCCCAGTTTCTTCAAAACCTTCAACACATTCTAGAGAGAGTCCACCGTTTTGCCCACGATAATCTATTGAAAGCCCAGGAGAGAATGAAGACTCATTACGACCAGACCAGCAAAGTAAGAAAATTCAAGCCGGGAGACTTCGTCCTTGCATATTTCCCTATCCCAGGTTCACCTTTACAAAACAGATTTTCAGGACCCTACCGCGTCAAAGAGTGCAGGAATAATAACAACTACGTCAAAGAGACTCCAGATAGGCGGCGGAAGACCCAGCTGTGCCACGTCAACCTCCTGAAGCAATATAATGGTACTCCTCCCACTGTCCTGACTAACTGTTCTACCTTCACAGAACCCTACATCCACAGTGAGACCTTCCCAGCTTCTCCTCCCGAAAGCACTGACAAGGAGTCAGCGCTTTCTAATTCCAAAATCCTTAATGATCTTCCCAAATACTTTCAGGATAATAATAGTGTTCCTTTGCCATATTCTAATTCCACTCTCACCTCGTCAGATAAGCCCTTCATCCTCCATGTCGACGCCAATGGTACCGACGTTGGTGGTGTCGTGATGCAGCAACGAGGCGAGAAGAATACACCTGTCAGCGACTACTGCTACAAGGAACTACGGAACAATTGGCAAGGAGCTACTCTTCCTCATCCTGAAGCTCCAGCACTTCATTCCACACCTGAAAAGTGCTCGGTCCACCATCAACACGGATCACACCACCCTACACCTCCTGCAGCACGCCCACTTCTCATCTCAACGTCTTCTACTATGGGCTTGCTAACTGCAGAAATTCAACCTGGAGACACGCTATACCAAGAGTCTGACAACATCTTAGCCCATGATCTCTCCAGAGTTTATGAAGTAGAAGCGACTCCATCCAATACTCCACCACATAACGACGTACTTCTTCCAGAACCGCAGGCTTCGGGGGAGAGTTGTGACGATAATCTCCTTCAAGAGATTGAGCCTGCTCTTCCCTCCACAATTACGCCGATACAACTATATATAACTACTATGGAAGAAATGTCCAACAACGACAACAACACCAAAAAGTTGTTCTCTAAGACACCTTCATTCATCAAAGAAACTCTCCTTCTTCCATCATGTTATTCTTTAAGACATCTTCAGTCATAAAATTTTCTCTCCAAAATGTAACTAGTTCAGCTTTTCATACCAAACCTGCACTTGTTAAAATATATTTCCTTAGTCGCTTTACCCTAAAACTGTTCTCTGAACTACACTGTTCAAACCTACGTAACCTATCCTCTCCACCCAATGTTACTTACCTAACTTAACCTGCATAACCTAACTTTACCTATCTTACCTTACCTTACCTATCTTACCTAACCTAACCTAACTTTACCTATCTTACCTTACCTATCTTACCTAACCTAACCTAACTTATCCTGCTTAACCTAACTTACCTATCTTACCTAACTTTACCTATCTTACCTAACTTAACCTGCATAACCTAACTTTACCTATCCTAACATAACTTACCTTACCTTACCTATCTTACCTAACTTTACCTATCTTACCTAACTTACCTACATTACCTAACTTACCTTAACCTGCTTAACCTAACTTACCTTCATTACCTAACTTAACCTGCATAACCTAACCTGCTTAACTTAACTTACCTATCTTACCTATCTTACCTAACTTTACCTATCTTACCTAACTTAACCTGCATAACCTAACTTTACCTATCCTAACATAACTTACCTTACCTTAAATATCTTACCTAACTTTACCTAACTTACCTAACTTAACTTAACCTGCTTAACCTAATTTACCTACATTACCTAACTTAACCTGCATAACCTAACCTGCTTAACTTAACTTACCTTACCTTACCTATCTTACCTAACTTACCTACATTACCTAACTTAACTTAACCTGCTTAACCTAACTTACCTACATTACCTAACTTAACCTGCTTAACTTAACTTACCTTACCTTACCTATCTTACCTAACTTACCTGACTTAACCTAACTTATCCTGCTTAACCTAACTTACCTACATTTACCTAACTTAACCTGCCTAACCTAACTTTACCTACCCTAACTTAACTTACCTACATTACCTAACTTAACCTGCATAACCTAACCTGCTTAACTTAACTTACCTTACCTTACCTATCTTACCTAACTTACATAATTTAACCTATCTTACCTTACCTTACCTAACTTAACCTGCTTAACCTAACTTATTTAACTTATCTTACCTATCCTATCATAACCTAACTTGCTTTACCTAACTTAATCTTACATTCCCAAACTGATGTATCCTAACTTATCTAGTCAAACCATGACATGATCTAACTTACATAATTATTCCTTCTTGTCTTTTGTGTTTCGTCAATCATTGTCTCATATTCATTTACTCATTTCATTAGTTAATTTCTCAAATGGTCACTTATGCATTTCAAGTGCTATTTGTTAGAGATTGGATATTTAAGCATTTCAATGAATTTTTGTTATATATGGGCATTTACTCATTTCAAGGGATAATTTCTCAAATGGACGTTTTTGCATTTCAAGTGTTATTTGTTTAAGATTGGGTGTTTAACCATTTCAAAGGATTTTTGTTATATATGGGAACTTACTCGTTTCAAGGGCTAATTTCTCAAATGGTCATTTTTGCAGATTCAAGGGTTATTTGTTAAAGTTCATCAAGTTGCTCATAAGTTGTATTTATTATGTTTGTTATCATATGTTCTTATTACCCAACCCCATAACCTAACCTCTTGTAATCTTAGTGTATTTAGTAGGTTCTATCATATGTTCTTATTCCCCAACCCTTTAACCTAACCTTTCAGATGTAGTTTATTGTGTTTTTGACGTATTTGTTAAATATATTATCCTTTTCCTAACCTTTCAGATGTAGTTTTGTTTCTCCTTTTTGTATATTTTTACCCAAACCCACCATCCCACTTAACCTTCTTTCCTTCTTTTACTTTGTTTCTCCTACTCCTTCTAACCCCCCTTTTCTATCTCTCTCCTTATTCTCTCTCTTCCTCCCCCTCTCTCTCACTCATTTGCTCAAATGCTCTCTCGTTTCTCAAATTCAAGTCTTAATGCTCCCATTCTCTCACCCTCACTCTCATTCACTTAATTTTTCTTTTTCTCAAATTCAAGTCTTAGTGCTCCCATGCTCTTCCTCCCCTCTCTCTTACTCTTTTCTCCTCTTTTCATGCTCTCACTCCCTTGCTCTCTTGTTTTTCTCAATTTCAAGTCTTAGTAGATCTCATTCTTTACTATTGTAATTTTATTATTACTAAGATAAAGAATGAACTTATATGTGAAAACAAAGTAAAAGAAGGAAAGAAGGTTAAGTGGGATGGTGGGTTTGGGTAAAAATATACAAAAAGGAGAAACAAAACTACATCTGAAAGGTTAGGAAAAGGATAATATATTTAACAAATACGTCAAAAACACAATAAACTACATCTGAAAGGTTAGGTTAAAGGGTTGGGGAATAAGAACATATGATAGAACCTACTAAATACACTAAGATTACAAGAGGTTAGGTTATGGGGTTGGGTAATAAGAACATATGATAACAAACATAATAAATACAACTTATGAGCAACTTGATGAACTTTAACAAATAACCCTTGATCTGCAAAAATGACCATTTGAGAAATTAGCCCTTGAAACGAGTAAGTTCCCATATATAACAAAAATCCTTTGAAATGGTTAAACACCCAATCTTAAACAAATAACACTTGAAATGCAAAAACGTCCATTTGAGAAATTATCCCTTGAAATGAGTAAATGCCCATATATAACAAAAATTCATTGAAATGCTTAAATATCCAATCTATAACAAATAGCACTTGAAATGCATAAGTGACCATTTGAGAAATTAACTAATGAAATGAGTAAATGAATATGAGACAATGATTGACGAAACACAAAAGACAAGAAGGAATAATTATGTAAGTTAGATCATGTCTGGTTTGACTAGATAAGTTAGGATACATCAGTTTGGGAATGTAAGATTAAGTTAGGTAAAGCAAGTTAGGTTAGGATAGGATAGGTAAGATAAGTTAAATAAGTTAGGTTAAGCAGGTTAAGTTAGGTAAGGTAAGGTAAGATAGGTTAAATTATGTAAGTTAGGTAAGATAGGTAAGGTAAGGTAAGTTAAGTTAAGCAGGTTAGGTTATGCAGGTTAAGTTAGGTAATGTAGGTAAGTTAAGTTAGGGTAGGTAAAGTTAGGTTAGGCAGGTTAAGTTAGGTAAATGTAGGTAAGTTAGGTTAAGCAGGATAAGTTAGGTTAAGTCAGGTAAGTTAGGTAAGATAGGTAAGGTAAGGTAAGGTAAGTTAAGTTAAGCAGGTTAGGTTATGCAGGTTAAGTTAGGTAATGTAGGTAAGTTAGGTTAAGCAGGTTAAGTTAAGTTAGGTAATGTAGGTAAGTTAGGTAAGATAGGTAAGGTAAGGTAAGTTAAGTTAAGCAGGTTAGGTTATGCAGGTTAAGTTAGGTAATGTAGGTAAGTTAGGTTAAGCAGGTTAAGTTAAGTTAGGTAATGTAGGTAAGTTAGGTAAGATAGGTAAAGTTAGGTAAGATAGGTAAGGTAAGGTAAGTTATGTTAGGATAGGTAAAGTTAGGTTATGCAGGTTAAGTTAGGTAAGATAGGTAATGTTAGGTAAGATAGGTAAGTTAAGTTAAGCAGGTTAGGTTATGCAGGTTAAGTTAGGTAATGTAGGTAAGTTAGGTTAAGCAGGTTAAGTTAAGTTAGGTAATGTAGGTAAGTTAGGTAAGATAGGTAAAGTTAGGTAAGATAGGTAAGGTAAGGTAAGTTATGTTAGGATAGGTAAAGTTAGGTTATGCAGGTTAAGTTAGGTAAGATAGGTAAAGTTAGGTAAGATAGGTAAGTTAGGTTAAGCAGGATAAGTTAGGTTAGGTTAGGTAAGATAGGTAAGGTAAGATAGGTAAAGTTAGGTTAGGTTAGGTAAGATAGGTAAGGTAAGGTAAGATAGGTAAAGTTAGGTTATGCAGGTTAAGTTAGGTAAGTAACATTGGGTGGAGAGGATAGGTTACGTAGGTTTGAACAGTGTAGTTCAGAGAACAGTTTTAGGGTAAAGCGACTAAGGAAATATATTTTAACAAGTGCAGGTTTGGTATGAAAAGCTGAACTAGTTACATTTTGGAGAGAAAATTTTATGACTGAAGATGTCTTAAAGAATAACATGATGGAAGAAGGAGAGTTTCTTTGATGAATGAAGGTGTCTTAGAGAACAACTTTTTGGAGAACGAAGATGAATTAGAGATCGCTTTGATGACTCTGAGAATAACTCTGGTCAACGAATATGGATTGGAAAGTTTCTCTAATGAACGAAGGTGAGTTAAGATTAACTTTTATGATTTACAGAACATCTTTGATGTCGTAGATAACAACATTGATGTCTTAGAGAACAACTTTTGATGACTCTGAGAATAACTTTGATGAGTTTGAGAATGACTTCTGAGAACATGAGTAGTATTTTGTTAGCTCAGAGAATAACTTTTTGATGACATAGAGAATAACTTTGATGACTCTGAGAATAACTTTGCTGTCTTAGAGAATAACTTTCAGGACTTAGAGAATGTCTTTGATGAATGGAAGGTTACTTAGAGAATAACATATCATGACTGAGAATAACTTTTGATAGCTCTTAGAATAACTTTGATGTCTTAGAGAATAACTTTAGATGTCTCTGAGAATAACTTTTATGAACGAAGATGTCTGAGATTAACTTTGACGTCTCTTGGAATAACTTTTGTGGACATGAGAATATCTTTGGATAACTCTGAGATTAACTTTGATGTCTTTGAAACAACTTTGATGAACGAGAGTGAGTTAGAGATTACCTTTGTTAACTCTGAGATCAACTTTGATGAACAAAAGTGAGTTAGAGATTACATTTGATAACTCTAAGATTAACTTTAGATGTCTCTGAGACAAACTTTTATAACATAGAAATTAACTTTAATGACCAAAAGTGAGTTAGAGAATACCTTTTGATGACTCTGTGAATAACTTTGATGACTTTGAGAACAAGTTTGATAGCTCATAGAATAACTTTGATGAGCAAGATTAACTTTAGATGTCTCTGAGAATAACTTTTATAACATAGAAATTAACTTTAATGAACAAGATTAACTTTAGATGTCTCTGAGAATAACTTTTATAACATAGAAATTAACTTTAATGAACAAAAGTGAGTTACAGAATAACTTTGATGACTCTGTGAATAACTTTGATGACTTTGAGAACAAGTTTGATAGCTCTTAGAAAAACTTTGATGACTTTGAGAATGTCTTTGATGAAAAATGATGTCTTAGATTAACTTTGACGTCTCTTGGAATAACTTTGATGACTTTGAGAACAAGTTTGATAGCTCTGAGAAAGACTTTGTTGTCTTAGAGAATACCTTTGTTGTCTTAGAGAATTAATATGTTGAACGAAAGTGAATTAGAGATTACCTTTGTTAACTCTGAGATTAACTTTGATGAACGAGAAAATACTTTTTGATGGCATCGAGAATAACTTTTATAGCTCTGAGAATAACTTTTATGCCTCTGAGATTAACTCTAATGAACGAAGATGTCTTAGAAAGATTCTCTGATGAACGAAAGGTTACTTAGAGAATAGCATTTTGATGACTGAGATTAACTTTTTGATGACTCTGAGAATAACTTTTATGCCTCTGAAATTAACTTTAATGAACGAAGATGTCTTAGAAAGTTTCTCTGATGAATGAAAGGCTACTTAGAGAATAGCATTTTGATGACTGAGATTAACTTTTTGATGACTCTGAGAATAACTTTGAGGATGCGAGTAAATTTTTGAGTGTTTGAGGGTGTCTTTTGTTATCTTGAAGAGTAACTTTGGTGTTACGGAGAGCACCTTTGACTATTTTTCTTACTTAACGACATATAATTTTTACGAAAGTGCTGAAAAAGTTACATTTGACTATTTTTCTTACATAGCGACATATAATTTTAGTTACGAAAGTGTTGAAAAAGTTACATTTGACTCTTTTAGTTGAGGAAAGACAAGAAAAAAATATGACGACAGTGACTTTTTTAGTGCTCCACAAAGTATAAATGTCAGTTAAGAACGACGATGATAGATATCTTTGACTATATTTTCTTACTTGACGATGGATAAAGTTAGTTATGAACAGTGCTGAAAAGATTCCTTTGACAATTTTTAGCTAAGAACGGTGTTGAATGAGAATAATCCTGACTATTTTCAGATGAGAGAAGTGATATTTCAGTTAAGAAATGACAAGGAAACATGATGAAGTAACTATTTTTTAGTTGACTGATGAATACTTTTAGTTGAGCAAAAGACAAAACATGATGAACATGACTTTTCTGATGATTGGCGTATAATTTTTTAGATAAGAAATGACAATGAAACATGATGAACACGGTTATTTTCTGTTGACTATGGATAAGTTTAGTTGAAAAATGACGAAAGTGACTATGTTTTAGTTGATTGGCGAAAAATTTTTAGTTAAGAAGTTACGAGAAAGGTTTGTCTTTGTAAATTTGGAACTGAATAAAGTGTAGATTTGTTTAAGAACGGGGTTGGTAGAACTATTAAGTTGACTACGAGAATTACTTTGACATAGTTTTGCAAATAAAAACTTGGTGACTAAAATTGTTGAGGGAACTGTAATGCAGTATAATATTATTTGACAAAGAACTAGTTAGTGAATGGAAGAAACAAATTGGTTTAAAGAAACAAAGAACATAAAAAATTGAGGTTAAGTAGGGGAATGAACACAGTGAACATACGGTGAACACAGAAAACATGTAAGAAAAAGTTGATGAATAGAGTGAACATGCAGGGAATATGAACTTATAGAGAATATGAAGACATGATAAGGAACATAGGGAATACAAAGAATGAACACTGAACATGTGAAGAACAAGCTAAGAACATTGAGAACATGAATATTGAGTATAAAAGTTATACAGAGAACATATGATGAACATGAAAACATGACAAAGAACATAGTGAATATACGGGGAAAGTGGTAGAAAAAATTTGAACTGAGCATGCTGTGAACATTTATTGAACATGGAATGAATGCAGAAAACATGGAAAAAATGTGAAGAATAAGCTAAGAACATTGAGAACATGAATATTGAGTATAAAAGTTATACAGAGAACATATGATGCACATGAAAACATGACAAAGAACATAGTGAACATACGGGGGAAAACGTCAGAAAAAATTTGAACTGAGCATGCTGTGAACATTTGTAGAACATGGAATGAACACAGAAAACATGGAAAAAATGTGAAGAACACAGCTGAATATAGAGAAAATATGTAAATACAGTATGATTATTGAAGGTTTGGATACGTTGGGGATGAGAATTGTAAGGTGGTAACTCTGATAAACAGATAGGCTGGAGAGGGACTTGATCGGATATAATTATGTTCGATGATCTAAGACTGAGGAAATGGAGCTTGGCTAATGTCCAGATTAATTTTACTACGTTAGAAATAAGGTGATCTTAAATCTCAGGGTGATTTAGTTGGAAAATAAAGAACTTGTACAAAATGAACTAAGCTGGGGGGACAAGAGTCGAAACTTGATAACTGAACTGATTTTTTATTTACTATGTCTGAAAATGTAGTTGGGTGTTTAAATCTCAGGGGATTTGGACTGATAGTAATGAATTTACAGGAGTGAACTTGGACAGAGGACAAGAGCTAGAGTTTTATAATTGTTTACATCATATTTACTATGTCTGAAATACAGAGGGTAAAAATTTCGGGGAAATTGATGGGTTATTTACAAAGATATGAAAGAGAACTAAGGTTGGGACGAGAGCTGGAGCTCGATAACTGTTTTGATCATATTTACTATGTCTGAAATACAGACGGTAAAAATTTCGGGGAAATTGATGGGTTATTTACAAAGATACGAAAGAGAACTAAGGTGGGGACGAGAGCTGGAGCTCGATAACTGTTTTGATCTTATTTACGGTGTCTGAAATACAGAAGGTAAAAATTTCAGGGGAATTGATAGGATATTAACAAAGACTTGAGGGTGGAGTAGGGTGGAGGACAAGAGCTGGAGCTCAGTAACTGACATGATCTTATTTATACTTCTAAGTCTCGGAAATTATTTTTCTCATAAGAACTCCTTACTTCCAAATCTGTGAGTCCCCAAATTCGCCTGAAAAACCCTGGCCCTCACAGGGGATTTTTTCAGAAGTTGAAAACCGGCAAAATATGTCCGTAGAGTTTACCTGGAAATGCTGTGACACAAACACGATTTTTTCTAAAACTTTTCTTTAAGATTTTGCTACTTATTTTCATTATAAGAACTTTTTAACAAACTTCTAAGATCTCGGAAATTACTTGCTCATAAGAAATCCTTAATCCCAAATCTGTGAGTCCCCAAATTCACCTGAAACCCCTGACATGCTACACACGAATTTCTAAATTCACCTGAAAACCCTGACATGCCACAGACGAATTTCCCCCCCCCCCCAAAAAAAAAAATTCGTCTGTGGCGTGTCATCCCTACTACTGTGGGACACGTGTTGGGGTGGTGGGACACGTGTTGGGGTGGTGGGACACGTGTTGGGGTGGTGGGACACGTGTTGGGGTGGTGGGACACGTGTTGGGGTGGTGGGACACGTGTTGGGGTGGTGGGACACGTGTTGGGGTGGTGGGACACGTGTTGGGGTGGCGGGACACGTGTTGGGGTGGCGGGACACGTGTTGGGGTGGTGGGACACATGTTGGGGTGATGGGATACGTGTTGGGGTGGTGGGACACGTGGTGGGACACGTGATGGGGTGGTGGGACACGTGTTGGGGTGGTGGGACACGTGATGGGGTGGTGGGACACGTGATGGGGTGGTGGGACACGTGTTGGGGTGGTGGGACACGTGATGGGGTGGTGGGACACGTGATGGGGTGGTGGGACACGTGTTGGGGTGGTGGGACACGTGATGGGGTGGTGGGACACGTGATGGGGTGGTGGGACACGTGTTGGGGTGATGGGACACGTGTTGGGGTGGTGGGACACGTGATGGGGTGGTGGGACACGTGTTGGGGTGGTGGGACACGTGATGGGGTGGTGGGACACGTGTTGGGGTGGTGGGACACGTGTTGGGGTAGTGGGACACGTGATGGGGTGGTGGGACACGTGTTGGGGTGGTGGGACACGTGATGGGGTGGTGGGACACGTGATGGGGTGGTGGGACACGTGTTGGGGTGGTGGGACACGTGATGGGGTGGTGGGACACGTGTTGGGGTGGTGGGACACGTGTTGGGGTGGTGGGACACGTGTTGGGGTGGTGGGACACGTGTTGGGGTGGCGGGACACGTGTTGGGGTGGTGGGACACGTGTTGGGGTGGTGGGACACGTGTTGGGGTGGTGGGACACGTGTTGGGGTGGTGGGACACGTGTTGGGGTGGTGGGACACGTGTTGGGGTGGTGGGACACGTGTTGGGGTGGTGGGACACGTCTTGGGGTGGCGGGACACGTGTTGGGGTGGTGGGACATGTGTTGGGGTGGTGGGACACGTGTTGGGGTGGTGGGACACGTGTTGGGGTGGTGGGACACGTGTTGGGGTGGCGGGACACGTGTTGGGGTGGTGGGACACGTGTTGGGGTGGTGGGACACGTGTTGGGGTGGTGGGACACGTGTTGGGGTGGTGGGACACGTGTTGGGGTGGCGGGACACGTGTTGGGGTGGTGGGACACGTGTTGGGGTGGTGGGACACGTGTTGGGGTGGTGGGACACGTGTTGGGGTGGTGGGACACGTGTTGGGGTGGTGGGACACGTGTTGGGGTGGTGGGACACGTGTTGCGGTGGCGGGACATGTGTTGGGGTGGTGGGACACGTGTTGGGGTGGTGGGACACGTTTTGGGATTGTGGGACACGTGTTGGGGTGGTGGGACACGTGTTGGGATGGCGGGACACGTTTTGGGATTGTGGGACACGTGTTGGGGTGGTGGGACACGTGTTGGGATGGCGGGACACGTTTTGGGATGGTGGGACACGTGTTGGGGTGGTGGGACACACACCTAGCCCGGCGCCCACTGTGACGCTCCCTGCCCGGCGCCCACTGTGACACACCCAGCCCGGCGCCCACTGTGACACACCCTGCCCGGCGCCCACTGTGACACTCCCAGCCCGACGCCCACTGTGACACTCCCAGCCCGGCGCCCACTGTGACACTCCCTGCCCGGCGCCCACTGTGACACTCCCTGCCCGGCGCCCACTGTGACACTCCCAGCCCGGCGCCCACTGTGACACTCCCTGCCCGGCGCCCACTCTGATACTCCCTGCCCGGCGCCCACTGTGACACACCCAGCCCGGCGCCCACTGTGACACTCCCAGCCCGGCGCCCACTGTGACACTCCATGCCCGGCGCCCACTGTGACACTCCCTGCCCGGCGCCCACTGTGACACTCCCAGCCCGGCGCCCACTGTGACACTCCCTGCCCGGCGCCCACTGTGACACACCCAGCCCGGCGCCCACTGTGACACACCCAGCCCGGCGCCCACTGTGACACACCCAGCCCGGCGCCCACTGTGACACTCCCTGCCCGGCGCCCACTGTGACACACCCTGCCCGGCGCCCACTGTGACACTCCCAGCCCGACGCCCACTGTGACACTCCCAGCCCGGCGCCCACTGTGACACTCCCTGCCCGGCGCCCACTGTGACACTCCCTGCCCGGCGCCCACTGTGACACTCCCAGCCCGGCGCCCACTGTGACACTCCCTGCCCGGCGCCCACTGTGATACTCCCTGCCCGGCGCCCACTGTGACACACCCAGCCCGGCGCCCACTGTGACACTCCCAGCCCGGCGCCCACTGTGACACACCCAGCCCGGCGCCCACTGTGACACTCACAGCCCGGCGCCTACTGTGACACTCCCAGCCCGGCGCCCACTGTGACACACCCTGCCCGGCGCCCACTGCGACACTCCCTGCCCGGCGCCCACTGTGACACACCCTGCCCGGCGCCCACTGTGACACTCCCAGCCCGGCTCCCACTGTGACACTCCCTGCCCGGCGCCCACTGTGACACTCCCTGCCCGGCGCCCACTGTGACACTCCCTGCCCGGCGCCCACTGTGACACTCCCAGCCCGGCGCCCACTGTGACACTCCCAGCCCGGCGCCCACTGTGACACTCCCAGCCCGGCGCCCACTGTGAAACACCCAGCCCGGCGCCCACTGTGACACACCCAGCCCGGCGCCCACTGTGAAACACCCAGCAAGGCGCCCACTGTGACACTCCCAGCCCGGCGCCCACTGTGACACTCCCAGCCCGGCGCCCACTGTGACACTCCCAGCCCGGCGCCCACTGTGAAACACCCAGCCCAGCGCCCACTGTGACACACCCAGCCCGGCGCCCACTGTGATACTCCCTGCCCGGCGCCCACTGTGATACTCCCTGCCCGGCGCCCACTGTGAAACACCCAGCCCGGCGCCCACTGTGACACACCCAGCCCGGCGCCCACTGTGAAACACCCAGCCCGGCGTCCACTGTGACACTCCCTGCCCGGCGCCCACTGTGAAACACCCAGCCCGGCGCCCACTGTGACACACCCAGCCCGGCGCCCACTGTGAAACACCCAGCCCGGCGTCCACTGTGACACTCCCAGCCCGGCGCCCACTGTGACATTCCCTGCCCGGCGCCCACTGTGACACTCCCTGCCCGGCGCCCACTGTGACACATCCTGCCCGGCGCCCACTGTGACACACCCAGCCCGGCGCCCACTGTGACACATCCAGCCGGGCGCCCACTGTGACACACCCAGCCCGGCGCCCACTGTGACACACCCAGCCCGGCGCCCACTTTGACACACCCAGCCCGGCGCCCACTGTGACACTCCCAGCCCGACGCCCACTGTGACACTCCCAGCCCGGCGCCCACTGTTACACTCCCTGTCCGGCGCCCACTGTGACACTCCCTGCCCGGCGCCCACTGTGACACACCCAGCCCGGTGCCCACTGTGACACTCCCAGCCCGACGCCCACTGTGACACTCCCTGCCCGGCGCCCACTGTGACACACCCAGCCCGGCGCCCACTGTGACACTCCCTGCCCGGCGCCCACTGTGACACTCCCTGCCCGGCGCCCACTGTGACACTCCCAGCCCGGCGCCCACTGTGACACTCCCAGCCCGGCGCCCACTGTGACACACCCAGCCCGGCGCCCACTGTGACACTCCCTGCCCGGCGCCCACTGTGATACTCCCTGCCCGGGGACCAGCTGACACTTCCAGCCCGGCGCCCACTGTGACACTCCCAGCCCGGCGCCCACTGTAACACTCCCTGCCCGGCGTCCACTGTGACACTCCCAGCCCGGCGCCCACTGTGACACTCCCAGCCCGGCGCCCACTGTAACACTCCCTGCCCGGCGTCCACTGTGACACTCCCAGCCCGGCGCCCACTGTGACACTCCCAGCCCGGCGCCCACTGTGACACACCTAGCCCGGCGCCCACTGTGACACTCCCTGCCCGGCGCCCACTGTGATACTCCCTGCCCGGCGCCCACTGTGACACTCCCAGCCCGGCGCCCTCTGTGACACTCCCAGCCCGGCGCCCACTGTGACACTACCAGCCCGGCGTCCACTGTGACACTCCCAGCCCGGCGCCCACTGTGACACTCCCAGCCCGGCGTCCTCTGTGACACTCCCAGCCCGGCGCCGACTGTGACACTTACAGCCCGGCGCCCACTGTGACACTCCCAGCCCTGCGCCCACTTTGACACACCCAGCCTGGCGCCCACTGTGACACTCCCATCCCGGCGCCCACTGTGACACTCCCTGCCCGGCGCCGACTGTAATACTCCCAGCCCGGCCCCCACTGTGACACTCCCAGCCCGGCGCCCACTGTGACACTCCCAGCCCGCCGCCCACTGTGACACGCCCAGCCCGGCGCTCACTGTGACACCCCCTGCCCGGCGCCCACTGTGACACACCCAGCCCGGCGCCCACTGTGACACACCCAGCCCGGCGCCCACTGTGACACACCCAGCCCGGCGCCCACTGTGACACACCCTGCCCGGCGCCCACCGTGACACTCCCAGCCCGGCGCCCACCGTGACACACCCAACTCGGCGCCCACCGTGACACACCCTGCCCGGCGTCCACTGTGACACTCCCAGCCCGGCGCCCACCGTGACACTCCCAGCCCGGCGCCCACCGTGACACACCCAGCCCGGCGCCCACTGTGACACACCCGGCCTGGCCCCCACTGTGACACACCCGGCCCGGCGTCCACTGTGACACACCCAGCCCGGCGCCCACTGTGACACACCCAGCCCGGCGCCCACTGTGACACTCCCGGCCCGGCGCCCACTGTGACACACCCTGCCCGGCGCCCACTGTGACACACCCAACCCGGCGCCCACTGTGACACACCCTGCCCGGTGCCCACTGTGACACTCCCAGCCCGGCGCCCACTGTGACACACCCAGCCCGGCGCCCACTTTGACACACCCAGCCCGGTGCCCACTGTGACACTCCCAGCCCGGCGCCCACTGTGACACACCCAGCCCGGCGCCCACTGTGACACACCCTGCCCGGCGCCCACTGTGACACACCCAGCCCGGCGCCCACTTTGACACACCCTGCCCGGCGCCCACTGTGACACTCCCTGCCCGGCGCCCACTGTGACACTCCCTGCCCGGTGCCCACTGTGACACTCCAAGCCCGGCTTCCACTGTGACACACTCAGCCCGGCGCCCACTGACACACCCAGCCCGGCGCCCACTGACACTCCCGGCCCGGCGCCCACTGTGACACTCCCAGCCCGGCGCCCACTGTGACACACCCTGCTCGGCGCCCACTGTGACACACCCAGCCCGGCGCCCACTGTGACACACCCAGCCCGGCGCCCTCTGTGACACACCCAGACCGGCGCCCACTGACACTCCCGGCCCGGCGCCCCAGCCCGGCGCCCACTGTGACACTCCCAGCCTGGCGCCCACTGTGACACTCCCTGTCCGGCGCCCACTGTGACACTCCCTGCCCGGCGCCCACAGTGACACACTCTGCTCAGCGCCCACTGTGACACACCCTGCTCGGCGCCCACTGTGACACACCCAGCCCGGCGCCCACTGTGACACTCCCTGCTCGGCGCCCACTGTGACACACCCAGCCCGGCGCCCACTGTGACACACCCTGCTCGTCGCCCACTG
>NC_091223.1:21651184-21847364 GCF_040958095.1 Procambarus clarkii | reverse complement strand
AGTATTTTGCCGTTTTTCTACGTTTTTGTGAATTTTCAGTTTATTGCTATTACTTCATTAAATATACGAAATAAATGATGCAAACACATAATTGATTAGAAATTAACAATAAACACTTCATTTTTATTCAACTATTTGTTTCTCGTTAAAATGCTGAGTAAGATATTGAAAAGGGGAGAAGTTCTGTTTTTATTGCATATATCGACGTTTCAGCCGGATTAGAGCGGTTTTACGTGTACATCTTCCATCTGTAATATAAGTGGAAAATCAGGATAATTTTAGTTAATTCTAATGAAAACACATTGATTTTTTTCATTTGAATTGGAAACTACATTGTCATATGTCTTTTCTTGGATCTTAATAATACGAATCCTTGCTCTATGATTTGAAGTTAAAATCCTCAAATTTGGTAAAATAGTGACTTTTTTCTCGTTTTCATGTAGTGTGATTTTACGTAAATATATTCGTTTTTACCAATATTTCGATACTACTTCTTGTAGTATCACGATACGTGATTTGACCTTCATATCTCAGAATTGTGCATAATATTGCATTTTAAGCAAGTTTTCTTGCGTTTGGTTTTGTACTAAAAATCATCGAATTTAGCAATATTTTGACGTTTATCATCCTCATTTCCTCTATGTGATTTAAAGAAAATACCGTCGAATTAGGCAATATTTTGCCGTTTTTCCACGTTTTTGTGAATTTTCAGTTTATTGCTATTAATTCATTAAATATACGATATAAATGATGCAAACACATAATTGATTAGAAATTAACAATAAACACTTCATTTTTATTCAACTATTTGTTTCTCGTTAAAATGCTGAGTAAGATATTGAAAATGGGAGAAGTTCTCTTTTTATTGCAAATATCGACGTTTCAGCCGGATTAGAGCGGTTTTACGTGCACATCTTCCATCTTTAATATAAGCGGAAAATCAGGATCGTTTTAGTTAATTCTAATTGTGGAAAAACACATTGATTTTTATCATTTGTATTGGAAACAACATTGTCGTATGTCTTTTCTTCGATCTAAATAATACGAAAGCTCTATGATTTGAAGTTAAAATCCTCAAATTTGGTAAAATAGTGACTTTTTTTCTCGTTTTTCATGTAGTGTGATTTTACGTAAATATATTCGTTTTTACCAATATTTCGATACTACTTCATGTAGTATCACGATACGTGATTTGACCTTCATATCTCAGAATTTTGCATAATATTGCATTTTAAGCAAGTTTTCTTGCGTTTGGTTTTGTACTAAAAATCATCGAATTTATCAATGTTTTGACGTTTATCATTCCCTTTTCCTTGATGTGATATAGAGAAAATATCATCGAATTAGGCAGTATATTGCCGTTTTTTCACGTTTTTGTGAATTTTCCGTTTATTGTTATTAATTCATTATATATACGATAAAAATGAGGCAAACACATAATTGATTAGAAATTAACAATACACACTTCATTTTCAATCAACTATTTGTTTCTCGTTAAAATACTGAGTAAGATATTGAAAAGGAGAGAAGTTCTGTTTTTATTGCATATATCGACGTTTCAGCCAGATTAGAGCGGTTTTACGTGTACATCTTCCATCTGTAATATAAGCGGAAAATCAGGATCATTTTAGTTATTTCTAATTGTGGAAAAACACATTGATTTTTATCATTTGTATTGTAAACAACATTGTCATATGTCTTTTCTTGGATCTAAATAATAAGAAACCTCGCTCTATGATTTGAAGTTAAAATCCTCAAATTTGGTAAAATAGTGACTTTTTTTCACGTTTTTCATGTAGTGTGATTTTACGGTAATATATTCGTTTTACCAATATTTCGATACTACTTCATGTAGTATCACGATACTTGGTTTGGCCTTCAAATCTCATAATTTCGCATAATATTGCCTTTTAAGCAAGTTTTCTTGCGTTTGGTTTTGTACTAAAAATCATCGAATTTAGCAATATTTTGACGTTTATCATCCTCATTTCCTTTATGTGATTTAAAGAAAATATCGTCGAATTAGGCAATATTTTGCCGTTTTTCTACGTTTTTGTGAATTTTCAGTTTATTGCTATTACTTCATTAAATATACGAAATAAATGATGCAAACACATAATTGATTAGAAATTAACAATAAACACTTCATTTTTATTCAACTATTTGTTTCTCGTTAAAATGCTGAGTAAGATATTGAAAACGGGAGAAGTTCTGTTTTTATTGCATATATCGACGTTTCAGCCGGATTAGAGCGGTTTTACGTGTACATCTTCCAGCTGTAATATAAGTGGAAAATCAGGATCATTTTAGTTAATTCTAATGAAAACACATTGATTTTTTTCATTTGAATTGGAAACTACATTGTCATATGTCTTTTCTTGGATCTTAATAATACGAATCCTTGCTCTATGATTTGAAGTTAAAATCCTCAAATTTGGTAAAATAGTGACTTTTTTCTCGTTTTTCATGTAGTGTGATTTTACGTAAATATATTCGTTTTTACCAATATTTCGATACTACTTCATGTAGTATCACGATACGTGATTTGACCTTCATATCTCAGAATTTTGCATAATATTGCATTTTAAGCAAGTTTTCTTGCGTTTGGTTTTGTACTAAAAATCATCGAATTTAGCAATATTTTGACGTTTATCATCCTCATTTCCTTTATGTGATTTAAAGAAAATACCGTCGAATTAGGCAATATTTTGCCGTTTTTGCACGTTTTTGTGAATTTTCAGTTTATTGCTATTAATTCATTATATATACGATATAAATGATGCAAACACATAATTGATTAGAAATTAACAATAAACACTTCATTTTTAATCAACTATTTGTTTCTCGTTGAAATGCTGAGTAAGATATTGAAAAGGGGAGAATTTCTGTTTTTATTGCATATATCGACGTTTCAGCCGGATTAGAGCGGTTTTACGTGTACATTTTCCATCTGTAATATAAGTGGAAAATCAGGATCATTTTAGTTAATTCTAATGAAAACACATTGCTTTTTTTTTATTTGCATTGGAAACAACATTGTCATATGTCTTTTCTTGGATCTAAATAATACGAAACCTCGCTCTATGATTTGAAGTTAAAATCCTCAAATTTGGTAAAATAGTGACTTTTTTCTCGTTTTTCATGTAGTGTGATTTTACGTAAATATATTCGTTTTTACCAATATTTCGATACTACTTCATGTAGTATCACGATACGTGATTTGACCTTCATATCTCAGAATTTTGCATAATATTGCATTTTAAGCAAGTTTTCTTGCGTTTGGGTTTGTACTAAAAATAATCGAATTTAGCAATATTTTGACGTTTATCATCCCCTTTTCCTTAATGTGATATAGAGAAAATATCATCGAATTAGGAAGTATTTTGCCGTTTTTCCACGTTTTTTTTAATTTTCAGTTTATTGTTATTAATTCATTATATATACGATAAAAATGATGCAAACACATAATTGATTAGAAATTAACAATAAACACTTCATTTTTATTCAACTATTTGTTTCTCGTTAAAATGCTGAGTAAGATATTGAAAAGGGCAGAAGTTCTGTTTTTATTGCATATATCGACGTTTCAGCCGGATTAGAGCGGTTTTACGTGTACATCTTCCATCTATAATATAAGCGGAAAATCAGGATCAATTTAGTTAATTCTAATTGTGGAAAAACACATTGATTTTTATCATTTGTATTGGAAACAACATTGTCATATGTCTTTTCTTGGATCTAAATAATACGAAACCTCGCTCAATGATTTGAAGTTAAAATCATCAAATTTGGTAAAATAGTGACTTTTTTTCTCGTTTTTCATGTAGTGTGATTTTACGTAAATATATTCGTTTCTACCAATATTTCGATACTACTTCATGTAGTATCACGATACGTAATTTGGCCTTCAAATCTCAGAATTTCGCATAATATTGCATTTTAAGCAAGTTTTCTTGCGTTTGGTATTGTACTAAAAATCATCGAATTTAGCAATATTTTGACGTTTATCATCCTCATTTCCTTCATGTGATTTAAAGAAAATATCGTCGAATTATGCAATATTTTGCCGTTTTTGCACGTTTGTGTGAATTTTCAGTTTATTGCTATTAATTCATTATATATACGATAAAAATGATGCAAACACATAATTGATTAGAAATTAACAATAAACACTTCATTTTTAATCAACTATTTGTTTCTCGTTGAAATGCTGAGTAAGATATTGAAATGGGGAGAAGTTCTGTTTTTATTGCATATATCGACGTTTCAGCCGGATTAGAGCGGTTTTACGTGTACATCTTCCATCTGTAATATAAGTGGAAAATCAGGATCATTTTAGTTAATTCTAATGAAAACACATTGCTTTTTTTTTTATTTGCATTGGAAACAACATTGTCATATGTCTTTTCTTGGATCTAAATAATACGAAACCTCGCTCTATGATTTGAAGTTAAAATCCTCAAATTTGTAAAATAGTGACTTTTTTCTCGTTTTCCATGTAGTGTGATTTTACGTAAATATATTCGTTTTTACCAATATTTCGATACTACTTCATGTAGTATCACGATACGTGATTTGACCTTCATATCTCAGAATTTTGCATAATATTGCATTTTAAGCAAGTTTTCTTGCGTTTGGGTTTGTACTAAAAATCATCGAATTTAGCAATATTTTGACGTTTATCATCCCCTTTTCCTTTATGTGATATAGAGAAAATATCATCGAATTAGGCAGTATTTTGCCGTTTTTCCACGTTTTTTTTAATTTTCAGTTTATTGTTATTAATTCATTATATTTACGATAGAAATGATGCAAACACATAATTGATTAGAAATTAACAATACACACTTCATTTTCAATCAACTATTTGTTTCTCGTTAAAATACTTAGTAAGATATTGAAAAGGGGAGAAGTTCTGTTTTTATTGCATATATCGACGTTTCAGCCAGATTAGAGCGGTTTTACGTGTACATCTTCTATCTGTAATATAAGCGGAAAATCAGGATCATTTTAGTTAATTCGAATTGTGGAAAAACACGTTGATTTTTGTCATTTGTATTGTAAACAACATTGTCATATGTCTTTTCTTGGATCTAAATAATAAGAAACCTCGCTCTATGATTTGAAGTTAAAATCCTCAAATTTGGTAAAATAGTGACTTTTTTTCACGTTTTTCATGTAGTGTGATTTTACGGTAATATATTCGTTTTACCAATATTTCGATACTACTTCATGTAGTATCACGATACTTGGTTTGGCCTTCAAATCTCATAATTTCGCATAATATTGCCTTTTAAGCAAGTTTTCTTGCGTTTGGTTTTGTACTAAAAATCATCGAATTTAGCAATATTTTGACGTTTATCATCCTCATTTCCTTTATGTGATTTAAAGAAAATATCGTCGAATTAGGCAATATTTTGCCGTTTTTCTACGTTTTTGTGAATTTTCAGTTTATTGCTATTACTTCATTAAATATACGAAATAAATGATGCAAACACATAATTGATTAGAAATTAACAATAAACACTTCATTTTTATTCAACTATTTGTTTCTCGTTAAAATGCTGAGTAAGATATTGAAAACGGGAGAAGTTCTGTTTTTATTGCATATATCGACGTTTCAGCCGGATTAGAGCGGTTTTACGTGTACATCTTCCAGCTGTAATATAAGTGGAAAATCAGGATCATTTTAGTTAATTCTAATGAAAACACATTGATTTTTTTCATTTGAATTGGAAACTACATTGTCATATGTCTTTTCTTGGATCTTAATAATACGAATCCTTGCTCTATGATTTGAAGTTAAAATCCTCAAATTTGGTAAAATAGTGACTTTTTTCTCGTTTTTCATGTAGTGTGATTTTACGTAAATATATTCGTTTTTACCAATATTTCGATACTACTTCATGTAGTATCACGATACGTGATTTGACCTTCATATCTCAGAATTTTGCATAATATTGCATTTTAAGCAAGTTTTCTTGCGTTTGGTTTTGTACTAAAAATCATCGAATTTAGCAATATTTTGACGTTTATCATCCTCATTTCCTTTATGTGATTTAAAGAAAATACCGTCGAATTAGGCAATATTTTGCCGTTTTTGCACGTTTTTGTGAATTTTCAGTTTATTGCTATTAATTCATTATATATACGATATAAATGATGCAAACACATAATTGATTAGAAATTAACAATAAACACTTCATTTTTAATCAACTATTTGTTTCTCGTTGAAATGCTGAGTAAGATATTGAAAAGGGGAGAAGTTCTGTTTTTATTGCATATATCGACGTTTCAGCCGGATTAGAGCGGTTTTACGTGTACATTTTCCATCTGTAATATAAGTGGAAAATCAGGATCATTTTAGTTAATTCTAATGAAAACACATTGCTTTTTTTTTATTTGCATTGGAAACAACATTGTCATATGTCTTTTCTTGGATCTAAATAATACGAAACCTCGCTCTATGATTTGAAGTTAAAATCCTCAAATTTGGTAAAATAGTGACTTTTTTCTCGTTTTTCATGTAGTGTGATTTTACGTAAATATATTCGTTTTTACCAATATTTCGATACTACTTCATGTAGTATCACGATACGTGATTTGACCTTCATATCTCAGAATTTTGCATAATATTGCACTTTAAGCAAGTTTTCTTGCGTTTGGGTTTGTACTAAAAATCATCGAATTTAGCAATATTTTGACGTTTATCATCCCCTTTTCCTTAATGTGATATAGAGAAAATATCATCGAATTAGGAAGTATTTTGCCGTTTTTCCACGTTTTTTTTAATTTTCAGTTTATTGTTATTAATTCATTATATATACGATAAAAATGATGCAAACACATAATTGATTAGAAATTAACAATAAACACTTCATTTTTATTCAACTATTTGTTTCTCGTTAAAATGCTGAGTAAGATATTGAAAAGGGCAGAAGTTCTGTTTTTATTGCATATATCGACGTTTCAGCCGGATTAGAGCGGTTTTACGTGTACATCTTCCATCTGTAATATAAGCGGAAAATCAGGATCAATTTAGTTAATTCTAATTGTGGAAAAACACATTGATTTTTATCATTTGTATTGGAAACAACATTGTCATATGTCTTTTCTTGGATCTAAATAATACGAAACCTCGCTCAATGATTTGAAGTTAAAATCATCAAATTTGGTAAAATAGTGACTTTTTTTCTCGTTTTTCATGTAGTGTGATTTTACGTAAATATATTCGTTTCTACCAATATTTCGATACTACTTCATGTAGTATCACGATACGTAATTTGGCCTTCAAATCTCAGAATTTCGCATAATATTGCATTTTAAGCAAGTTTTCTTGCGTTTGGTATTGTACTAAAAATCATCGAATTTAGTAATATTTTGACGTTTATCATCCTCATTTCCTTCATGTGATTTAAAGAAAATATCGTCGAATTATGCAATATTTTGCCGTTTTTGCACGTTTTTGTGAATTTTCAGTTTATTGCTATTAATTCATTATATATACGATAAAAATGATGCAAACGCATAATTGAGTAGAAATTAACAATAAACACTTCATTTTTAATCAACTATTTGTTTCTCGTTGAAATGCTGAGTAAGATATTGAAATGGGGAGAAGTTCTGTTTTTATTGCATATATCGACGTTTCAGCCGGGTTAGAGCGGTTTTACGTGTACATCTTCCATCTGTAATATAAGTGGAAAATCAGGATCATTTTAGTTAATTCTAATGAAAACACATTGCTTTTTTTTTATTTGCATTGGAAACAACATTGTCATATGTCTTTTCTTGGATCTAATTAATACGAAACCTCGCTCTATGATTTGAAGTTAAAATCCTCAAATTTGGTAAAATAGTGACTTTTTTCTCGTTTTCCATGTAGTGTGATTTTACGTAAATATATTCGTTTTTACCAATATTTCGATACTACTTCATGTAGTATCACGATACGTGATTTGACCTTCATATATCAGAATTTTGCATAATATTGCATTTTAAGCAAGTTTTCTTGCGTTTGGGTTTGTACTAAAAATCATCGAATTTAGCAATATTTTGACGTTTATCATCCCCTTTTCCTTTATGTGATATAGAGAAAATATCATCGAATTAGGCAGTATTTTGCCGTTTTTCCCCGTTTTTTTAATTTTCAGTTTATTGTTATTAATTCATTATATTTACGATAGAAATGATGCAAACACATAATTGATTAGAAATTAACAATACACACTTCATTTTCAATCAACTATTTGTTTCTCGTTAAAATACTTAGTAAGATATTGAAAAGGGGAGAAGTTCTGTTTTTATTGCATATATCGACGTTTCAGCCAGATTAGAGCGGTTTTACGTGTACATCTTCCATCTGTAATATAAGCGGAAAATCAGAATCATTTTAGTTAATTCGAATTGTGAAAAAACACATTGATTTTTGTCATTTGTATTGTAAACAACATTGTCATATGTCTTTTCTTGGATCTAAATAATAAGAAACCTCGCTCTATGATTTGAAGTTAAAATCCTCAAATTTGGTAAAATAGTGACTTTTTTTCACGTTTTTCATGTAGTGTGATTTTACGGTAATATATTCGTTTTACCAATATTTCGATACTACTTCATGTAGTATCACGATACTTGGTTTGGCCTTCAAATCTCATAATTTCGCATAATATTGCCTTTTAAGCAAGTTTTCTTGCGTTTGGTTTTGTACTAAAAATCATCGAATTTAGCAATATTTTGACGTTTATCATCCTCATTTCCTTTATGTGATTTAAAGAAAATATCGTCGAATTAGGCAATATTTTGCCGTTTTTCTACGTTTTTGTGAATTTTCAGTTTATTGCTATTACTTCATTAAATATACGAAATAAATGATGCAAACACATAATTGATTAGAAATTAACAATAAACACTTCATTTTTATTCAACTATTTGTTTCTCGTTAAAATGCTGAGTAAGATATTGAAAACGGGAGAAGTTCTGTTTTTATTGCATATATCGACGTTTCAGCCGGATTAGAGCGGTTTTACGTGTACATCTTCCAGCTGTAATATAAGTGGAAAATCAGGATCATTTTAGTTAATTCTAATGAAAACACATTGATTTTTTTCATTTGAATTGGAAACTACATTGTCATATGTCTTTTCTTGGATCTTAATAATACGAATCCTTGCTCTATGATTTGAAGTTAAAATCCTCAAATTTGGTAAAATAGTGACTTTTTTCTCGTTTTTCATGTAGTGTGATTTTACGTAAATATATTCGTTTTTACCAATATTTCGATACTACTTCATGTAGTATCACGATACGTGATTTGACCTTCATATCTCAGAATTTTGCATAATATTGCATTTTAAGCAAGTTTTCTTGCGTTTGGTTTTGTACTAAAAATCATCGAATTTAGCAATATTTTGACGTTTATCATCCTCATTTCCTTTATGTGATTTAAAGAAAATACCGTCGAATTGGGCAATATTTTGCCGTTTTTCCACGTTTTTGTGAATTTTCAGTTTATTGCTATTAATTCATTAAATATACGATATAAATGATTCAAACACATAATTGATTAGAAATTAACAATAAACACTTCATTTTTATTCAACTATTTGTTTCTCGTTAAAATGCTGAGTAAGATATTGAAAAGGGGAGAAGTTCTCTTTTTATTGCAAATATCGACGTTTCAGCCGGATTAGAGCGGTTTTACGTGTACATCTTCCATCTGTAATATAAGCGGAAAATCAGGATCAATTTAGTTAATTCTAATTGTGGAAAAACACATTGATTTTTATCATTTGTATTGGAAACAACATTGTCATATGTCTTTTCTTGGATCTAAATAATACGAAACCTCGCTCAATGATTTGAAGTTAAAATCATCAAATTTGGTAAAATAGTGACTTTTTTTCTCGTTTTTCATGTAGTGTGATTTTACGTAAATATATTCGTTTCTACCAATATTTCGATACTACTTCATGTAGTATCACGATACGTAATTTGGCCTTCAAATCTCAGAATTTCGCATAATATTGCATTTTAAGCAAGTTTTCTTGCGTTTGGTATTGTACTAAAAATCATCGAATTTAGCAATATTTTGACGTTTATCATCCTCATTTCCTTCATGTGATTTAAAGAAAATATCGTCGAATTATGCAATATTTTGCCGTTTTTGCACGTTTTTGTGAATTTTCAGTTTATTGCTATTAATTCATTATATATACGATAAAAATGATGCAAACGCATAATTGAGTAGAAATTAACAATAAACACTTCATTTTTAATCAACTATTTGTTTCTCGTTGAAATGCTGAGTAAGATATTGAAATGGGGAGAAGTTCTGTTTTTATTGCATATATCGACGTTTCAGCCGGGTTAGAGCGGTTTTACGTGTACATCTTCCATCTGTAATATAAGTGGAAAATCAGGATCATTTTAGTTAATTCTAATGAAAACACATTGCTTTTTTTTTATTTGCATTGGAAACAACATTGTCATATGTCTTTTCTTGGATCTAAATAATACGAAACCTCGCTCTATGATTTGAAGTTAAAATCCTCAAATTTGGTAAAATAGTGACTTTTTTCTCGTTTTCCATGTAGTGTGATTTTACGTAAATATATTCGTTTTTACCAATATTTCGATACTACTTCATGTAGTATCACGATACGTGATTTGACCTTCATATCTCAGAATTTTGCATAATATTGCATTTTAAGCAAGTTTTCTTGCGTTTGGGTTTGTACTAAAAATCATCGAATTTAGCAATATTTTGACGTTTATCATCCCCTTTTCCTTTATGTGATATAGAGAAAATATCATCGAATTAGGCAGTATTTTGCCGTTTTTCCACGTTTTTTTAATTTTCAGTTTATTGTTATTAATTCATTATATTTACGATAGAAATGATGCAAACACATAATTGATTAGAAATTAACAATACACACTTCATTTTCAATCAACTATTTGTTTCTCATTAAAATACTTATTAAGATATTGAAAAGGGGAGAAGTTCTGTTTTTATTGCATATATCGACGTTTCAGCCAGATTAGAGCGCTTTTACGTGTACATCTTCCATCTGTAATATAAGCGGAAAATCAGGATCATTTTAGTTAATTCGAATTGTGAAAAAACACATTGATTTTTGTCATTTGTATTGTAAACAACATTGTCATATGTCTTTTCTTGGATCTAAATAATAAGAAACCTCGCTCTATGATTTGAAGTTAAAATCCTCAAATTTGGTAAAATAGTGACTTTTTTTCTCGTTTTTCATGTAGTGTGATTTTACGGTAATATATTCGTTTTACCAATATTTCGATACTACTTCATGTAGTATCACGATACTTGGTTTGGCCTTCAAATCTCATAATTTCGCATAATATTGCCTTTTAAGCAAGTTTTCTTGCGTTTGGTTTTGTACTAAAAATCATCGAATTTAGCAATATTTTGACGTTTATCATCCTCATTTCCTTTATGTGATTTAAAGAAAATATCGTCGAATTAGGCAATATTTTGCCGTTTTTCTACGTTTTTGTGAATTTTCAGTTTATTGCTATTACTTCATTAAATATACGAAATAAATGATGCAAACACATAATTGATTAGAAATTAACAATAAACACTTCATTTTTATTCAACTATTTGTTTCTCGTTAAAATGCTGAGTAAGATATTGAAAACGGGAGAAGTTCTGTTTTCATTGCATATATCGACGTTTCAGCCGGATTAGAGCGGTTTTACGTGTACATCTTCCAGCTGTAATATAAGTGGAAAATCAGGATCATTTTAGTTAATTCTAATGAAAACACATTGATTTTTTTCATTTGAATTGGAAACTACATTGTCATATGTCTTTTCTTGGATCTTAATAATACGAATCCTTGCTCTATGATTTGAAGTTAAAATCCTCAAATTTGGTAAAATAGTGACTTTTTTCTCGTTTTTCATGTAGTGTGATTTTACGTAAATATATTCGTTTTTACCAATATTTCGATACTACTTCATGTAGTATCACGATACGTGATTTGACCTTCATATCTCAGAATTTTGCATAATATTGCATTTTAAGCAAGTTTTCTTGCGTTTGGTTTTGTACTAAAAATATCGAATTTAGCAATATTTTGACGTTTATCATCCTCATTTCCTTTATGTGATTTAAAGAAAATACCGTCGAATTGGGCAATATTTTGCCGTTTTTCCACGTTTTTGTGAATTTTCAGTTTATTGCTATTAATTCATTAAATATACGATATAAATGATGTAAACACATAATTGATTAGAAATTAACAATAAACACTTCATTTTTATTCAACTATTTGTTTCTCGTTAAAATGCTGAGTAAGATATTGAAAAGGGGAGAAGTTCTCTTTTAATTGCAAATATCGACGTTTCAGCCGGATTAGAGCGGTTTTACGTGTACATCTTCCATCTGTAATATAAGCGGAAAATCAGGATCATTTTAGTTAATTCTAATTGTGGAAAAACACATTGATTTTTATCATTTGTATTGGAAACAACATTGTCATATGTCTTTTCTTGGATCTAAATAATACGAAACCTCGCTGAATGATTTGAAGTTAAAATCCTCAAATTTGGTAAAATAGTGACTTTTTTTCTCGTTTTTCATGTAGTGTGATTTTACGTAAATATATTCGTTTTTACCAATATTGCGATACTACTTCATGTAGTATCACGATATGTGATTTGACCTTCATATCTCAGAATTTTGCATAATATTGCATTTTAAGCAAGTTTTCTTGCGTTTGGTTTTGTACTAAAAATCATCGAATTTAGCAATATTTTGACGTTTATCATCCTCATTTCCTTCATGTGATTTAAAGAAAATATCGTCGAATTATGCAATATTTTGCCGTTTTTGCACGTTTTTGTGAATTTTCAGTTTATTGCTATTAATTCATTATATATACGATAAAAATGATGCAAACACATAATTGATTAGAAATTAACAATAAACACTTCATTTTTAATCAACTATTTGTTTCTCGTTGAAATGCTGAGTAAGATATTAAAATGGGGAGAAGTTCTGTTTTTATTGCATATATCGACGTTTCAGCCGGATTAGAGCGGTTTTACGTGTACATCTTCCATCTGTAATATAAGTGGAAAATCAAGATCATTTTAGTTAATTCTAATGAAAACACATTGCTTTTTTTTTATTTGCATTGGAAACAACATTGTCATATGTCTTTTCTTGGATCTAAATAATACGAAACCTCGCTCTATGATTTGAAGTTAAAATCCTCAAATTTGGTAAAATAGTGACTTTTTTCTCGTTTTCCATATAGTGTGATTTTACGTAAATATATTCGTTTTTACCAATATTTCGATACTACTTCATGTAGTATCACGATACGTGATTTGACCTTCTTATCTCAGAATTTTGCATAATATTGCATTTTAAGCAAGTTTTCTTGCGTTTGGGTTTGTACTAAAAATCATCGAATTTAGCAATATTTTGACGTTTATCATCCCCTTTTCCTTTATGTGATATAGAGAAAATATCATCGAATTAGGCAGTATTTTGCCGTTTTTCCACGTTTTTTTTAATTTTCAGTTTATTGTTATTAATTCATTATATTTACGATAGAAATGATGCAAACACATAATTGATTAGAAATTAACAATACACACTTCATTTTCAATCAACTATTTGTTTCTCGTTAAAATACTTAGTAAGATATTGAAAACGGGAGAAGTTCTGTTTTTATTGCATATATCGACGTTTCAGCGGATTAGAGCGGTTTTACGTGTACATCTTCCAGCTGTAATATAAGTGGAAAATCAGGATCATTTTAGTTAATTCTAATGAAAACACATTGATTTTTTTCATTTGAATTGGAAACTACATTGTCATATGTCTTTTCTTGGATCTTAATAATACGAATCCTTGCTCTATGATTTGAAGTTAAAATCCTCAAATTTGGTAAAATAGTGACTTTTTCTCGTTTTTCATGTAGTGTGATTTTACGTAAATATATTCGTTTTACCAATATTTCGATACTACTTCATGTAGTATCACGATACGTGATTTGACCTTCATATCTCAGAATTTTGCATAATATTGCATTTTAAGCAAGTTTTCTTGCGTTTGGTTTTGTACTAAAAATCATCGAATTTAACAATATTTTGACGTTTATCATCCTCATTTCCTTTATGTGATTTAAAGAAAATACCGTCGAATTAGGCAATATTTTGCCGTTTTTCCACGTTTTTGTGAATTTTCAGTTTATTGCTATTAATTCATTAAATATACGATATAAATGATGCAAACACATAATTGATTAGAAATTAACAATAAACACTTCATTTTTATTCAACTATTTGTTTCTCTTTAAAATGCTGAGTAAGATATTGAAAAGGGGAGAAGTTCTCTTTTTATTGCAAATATCGACGTTTCAGCCGGATTAGAGCGGTTTTACGTGTACATCTTCCATCTGTAATACAAGCGGAAAATCAGGATCATTTTAGTTAATTCTAATTGTGGAAAAACACATTGATTTTTATCATTTGGATTGGAAACAACATTGTCGTATGTCTTTTCTTGGATCTAAATAATACGAAAGCTCTATGATTTGAAGTTAAAATCCTCAAATTTGGTAAAATAGTGACTTTTTTTCTCGTTTTTCATGTAGTGTGATTTTACGTAAATATATTCGTTTTTACCAATATTTCGATACTACTTCATGTAGTATCACGATATGTGATTTGACCTTCATATCTCAGAATTTTGCATAATATTGCATTTTAAGCAAGTTTTCTTGCGTTTGGTTTTGTACGAAAAATCATCGAATTTAGCAATATTTTGACGTTTATCATTCCCTTTTCCTTTATGTGATATAGAGAAAATATCATCGAATTAGGCAGTATATTGCCGTTTTTTCACGTTTTTGTGAATTTTCCGTTTATTGTTATTAATTCATTATATATACGATAAAAATGAGGCAAACACATAATTGATTAGAAATTAACAATACACACTTCATTTTCAATCAACTATTTGTTTCTCTTTAAAATACTGAGTAAGATATTGAAAAGGGGAGAAGTTCTGTTTTTATTGCATATATCGACGTATCAGCCAGATTAGAGCGGTTTTACGTGTACATCTTCCATCTGTAATATAAGCGGAAAATCAGGATCATTTTAGTTAATTCTAATTGTGGAAAAACACATTGATTTTTATCATTTGTATTGGAAACAACATTGTCATATGTCTTTTCTTGGATCTAAATAATAAGAAACCTCGCTCTATGTTTTGAAGTTAAAATCCTCAAATTTGGTAAAATAGTGACTTTTTTTCACGTTTTTCATGTAGTGTGATTTTACGGTAATATATTCGTTTTTACCAATATTTCGATACTACTTCATGTAGTATCACGATACGTGGTTTGGCCTTCAAATCTCATAATTTCGCATAATATTGCCTTTTAAGCAAGTTTTCTTGCGTTTGGTTTTGTACTAAAAATCATCGAATTTAGCAATATTTTGACGTTTATCATCCTCATTTCCTTCATGTGATTTAAAGAAAATATCGTCGAATTATGCAATATTTTGCCGTTTTTGCACGTTTTTGTGAATTTTCAGTTTATTGCTATTAATTCATTATATATACGATAAAAATGATGCAAACACATAATTGATTAGAAATTAACAATAAACACTTCATTTTTAGTCAACTATTTGTTTCTCGTTGAAATGCTGAGTAAGATATTGAAATGGGGAGAAGTTCTGTTTTTATTGCATATATCAACGTTTCAGCCGGATTAGAGCGGTTTTACGTGTACATCTTCCATCTGTAATATAAGTGGAAAATCAGGATCATTTTAGTTAATTCTAATGAAAACACATTGCTTTTTTTTTATTTGCATTGGAAACAACATTGTCATATGTCTTTTCTTGGATCTAAATAATACGAAACCTCGCTCTATGATTTGAAGTTAAAATCCTCAAATTTGGTAAAATAGTGACTTTTTTCTCGTTTTCCATGTAGTGTGATTTTACGTAAATATATTCGTTTTTACCAATATTTCGATACTACTTCATGTAGTATCACGATACGTGATTTGACCTTCATATCTCAGAATTTTGCATAATATTGCATTTTAAGCAAGTTTTCTTGCGTTTGGGTTTGTACTAAAAATCATCGAATTTAGCAATATTTTGACGTTTATCATCCCCTTTTCCTTTATGTGATATAGAGAAAATATCATCGAATTAGGCAGTATTTTGCCGTTTTTCCACGTTTTTTTTAATTTTCAGTTTATTGTTATTAATTCATTATATTTACGATAAAAATGATGCAAACACATAATTGATTAGAAATTAACAATACACACTTCATTTTCAATCAACTATTTGTTTCTCGTTAAAATACTTAGTAAGATATTGAAAAGGGGAGAAGTTCTGTTTTTATTGCATATATCGACGTTTCAGCCAGATTAGAGCGGTTTTACGTGTACATCTTCCATCTGTAATATAAGCGGAAAATCAGGATCATTTTAGTTAATTCGAATTGTGGAAAAACACATTGATTTTTGTCATTTGTATTGTAAACAACATTGTCATGTCTTTTCTTGGATCTAAATAATAAGAAACCTCGCTCTATGATTTGAAGTTAAAATCCTCAAATTTGGTAAAATAGTGACTTTTTTTCACGTTTTTCATGTAGTGTGATTTTACGGTAATATATTCGTTTTACCAATATTTCGATACTACTTCATGTAGTATCACGATACGTGGTTTGGCCTTCAAATCTCATAATTTCGCATAATATTGCCTTTTAAGCAAGTTTTCTTGCGTTTGGTTTTGTACTAAAAATCATCGAATTTAGCAATATTTTGACGTTTATCATCCTCATTTCCTTTATGTGATTTAAAGAAAATATCGTCGAATTAGGCAATATTTTGCCGTTTTTCTACGTTTTTGTGAATTTTCAGTTTATTGCTATTACTTCATTAAATATACGAAATAAATGATGCAAACACATAATTGATTAGAAATTAACAATAAACACTTCATTTTTATTCAACTATTTGTTTCTCGTTAACACTTTCGCGCTTTAGATTAGAGATAACTCGTCGCCGTTTTCTCTTACGATTCCGCATAACAGCCGAGTTTTCTCGTCCATCGAAAAAATATTTCTATAAATTAGATTTTTTAACCGAAATGGATGGGGATACTTTTGTTTTGTAGGAAATTTATTTGCGAATGTTTTGGTACCAGAATGAATATTATATCACATAAACTTCTATGAGTAAAAAAATAATACACAAAGTATGTTTGGGGGTGTGGCAGTGGGTTCCCTTTAGCCGTTGATATATCCAACACGTGGGAAATATTTGTATGTGTTATGTATATGTCTGTGTAGGGAATTTTACTGCGATCACTGTCATACAAATTATAAAATGTTTCAACAAGTATAAACATGACAAACATCAAACGAACGAAAACAATGCGTTCGTTTCTGCCGCGAACGCATACTGAGCGACGTGGTTCTATATTTGGCGCTTCTCTTACACATGCTTTGTACAAATGTTATACAGTTCATCTTATAGAAAATTTTATTGCGAACACATTGGTATAAAAAAGAAATACGTACATAGAAAAGTAGGGTCAGGAAACGTATAAACTTTCCAAGCATGATTTCCCCCCCTGTGTTTTCGCCAGTGCGCTCGCGGCTAACTACTCTCCACTTCACACACTCTTGCGGGTGGGCAATTACCTATATTAAACATTCATATGCATATGTCCTTGTAGAGAATTTTATTGCGATTCCAATGATACCCAAATTAGCGATGTAGGACAACTGTAGGCTTCGCAACCATTAAGAGAGTGGAAACATTTTGTTGCTGTTTGGCGCTCTCGGCGAGTGATCTGCATAGTTTTTTATTTGGTGTTGATACTCCTTATGCTTGGGCGGCATTTTATAGGTATGCTCTTATAGACAATTTCATTGCGAACACAGTGATACCAAATTTAAATACGAGCGCCTTCAATTATTGTCAGGACAGTCAAAAGAGTGTACACTTTTCGGTCTTACCGCGTAGGCGCGCGAAGTGCCGAAAGCATCTGGGGTATTGTTTTTTTTTTGAGCGCCGAGAGCGCGAAAGTGTTAAAATGCTGAGTAAGATATTGAAAACGGGAGAAGTTCTGTTTTTATTGCATATATCGACGTTTCAGCCGGATTAGAGCGGTTTTACGTGTACATCTTCCATCTGTAATATAAGTGGAAAATCAGGATCATTTTAGTTAATTCTAATGAAAACACATTGATTTTTTTCATTTGAATTGGAAACTACATTGTCATATGTCTTTTCTTGGATCTTAATAATACGAATCCTTGCTCTATGATTTGAAGTTAAAATCCTCAAATTTGGTAAAATAGTGACTTTTTTCTCGTTTTTCATGTAGTGTGATTTTACGTAAATATATTCGTTTTTACCAATATTTCGATACTACTTCATGTAGTATCACGATACGTGATTTGACCTTCATATCTCAGAATTTTGCATAATATTGCATTTTAAGCAAGTTTTCTTGCGTTTGGTTTTGTACTAAAAATCATCGAATTTAGCAATATTTTGACGTTTATCATCCTCATTTCCTTTATGTGATTTAAAGAAAATACCGTCGAATTAGGCAATATTTTGCCGTTTTTCCACGTTTTTGTGAATTTTCAGTTTATTGCTATTAATTCATTAAATATACGATATAAATGATGCAAACACATAATTGATTAGAAATTAACAATAAACACTTCATTTTTATTCAACTATTTGTTTCTCGTTAAAATGCTGAGTAAGATATTGAAAAGGGGAGAAGTTCTCTTTTTATTGCAAATATCGACGTTTCAGCCGGATTAGAGCGGTTTTACGTGTACATCTTCCATCTGTAATATAAGCGGAAAATCAGGATCATTTTAGTTAATTCTAATTGTGGAGAAACACATTGATTTTTATCATTTGGATTGGAAATTTTATCATTTGGATATACATCTTCCATCTGTAATATAAGCGGAAAATCAGGATCATTTTAGTTAATTCGAATTGTGGAAAAACACATTGATTTTTATCATTTGTATTGTAAACAACATTGTCATATGTCTTTTCTTGGATCTAAATAATAAGAAACCTCGCTCTATGATTTGAAGTTAAAATCCTCAAATTTGGTAAAATAGTGACTTTTTTTTCACGTTTTTCATGTAGTGTGATTTTACGGTAATATATTCGTTTTTACCAATATTTCGATACTACTTCATGTAGTATCACGATACGTGGTTTGGCCTTCAAATCTCATAATTTTGCATAATATTGCCTTTTAAGCAAGTTTTCTTGCGTTTGGTTTTGTACTAAAAATCATAGAATTTAGCAATATTTTGACGTTTATCATCCTCATTTCCTTCATGTGATTTAAAGAAAATATCGTCGAATTATGCAATATTTTGCCGTTTTTGCACGTTTTTGTGAATTTTCCGTTTATTGCTATTAATTCATTATATATACGATAAAAATGATGCAAACACATAATTGATTAGAAATTAACAATAAACACTTCTTTTTAATCAACTATTTGTTTCTCGTTGAAATGCTGAGTAAGATATTGAAATGGGGAGAAGTTCTGTTTTTATTGCATATATCGACGTTTCAGCCGGATTAGAGCGGTTTTACGTGTACATCTTCCATCTGTAATATAAGTGGAAAATCAGGATCATTTTAGTTAATTCTAATGAAAACACATTGCTTTTTTTTTATTTGCATTGGAAACAACATTGTCATATGTCTTTTATTGGATCTAAATAATACGAAACCTCGCTCTATGATTTGAAGTTAAAATCCTCAAATTTGGTAAAATAGTGACTTTTTTCTCGTTTACCATGTAGTGTGATTTTACGTAAATATATTCGTTTTTACCAATATTTCGATACTACTTCATGTAGTATCACGATACGTGATTTGACCTTCATATCTCAGAATTTTGCATAATATTGCATTTTAAGCAAGTTTTCTTGCGTTTGGGTTTGTACTAAAAATCATCGAATTTAGAAATATTTTGACGTTTATCATCCCCTTTTCCTTTATGTGATATAGAGAAAATATCATCGAATTAGGCAGTATTTTGCCGTTTTTCCACGTTTTTTTTAATTTTCAGTTTATTGTTATTAATTCATTATATTTACGATAAAAATGATGCAAACACATAATTGATTAGAAATTAACAATACACACTTCATTTTCAATCAACTATTTGTTTCTCGTTAAAATACTTAGTAAGATATTGAAAAGGGGAGAAGTTCTGTTTTTATTGCATATATCGACGTTTCAGCCAGATAAGAGCGGTTTTACGTGTACATCTTCCATCTGTAATATAAGCGGAAAATCAGGATCATTTTAGTTAATTCGAATTGTGGAAAAACACATTGATTTTTGTCATTTGTATTGTAAGCAACATTGTCATGTCTTTTCTTGGATCTAAATAATAAGAAACCTCGCTCTATGATTTGAAGTTAAAATCCTCAAATTTGGTAAAATAGTGACTTTTTTTCACGTTTTTCATGTATATTTTACGGTAATATATTCGTTTTACCAATATTTCGATACTACTTCATGTAGTATCACGATACGTGGTTTGGCCTTCAAATCTCATAATTTCGCATAATATTGCCTTTTAAGCAAGTTTTCTTGCGTTTGGTTTTGTACTAAAAATCATCGAATTTAGCAATATTTTGACGTTTATCATCCTCATTTCCTTTATGTGATTTAAAGAAAATATCGTCGAATTAGGCAATATTTTGCCGTTTTTCTACGTTTTTGTGAATTTTCAGTTTATTGCTATTACTTCATTAAATATACGAAATAAATGATGCAAACACATAATTGATTAGAAATTAACAATAAACACTTCATTTTTATTCAACTATTTGTTTCTCGTTAAAATGCTGAGTAAGATATTGAAAACGGGAGAAGTTCTGTTTTTATTGCATATATCGACGTTTCAGCCGGATTAGAGCGGTTTTACGTGTACATCTTCCATCTGTAATATAAGTGGAAAATCAGGATCATTTTAGTTAATTCTAATGAAAACACATTGATTTTTTTAATTTGAATTGGAAACTACATTGTCATATGTCATTTCTTGGATCTTAATAATACGAATCCTTGCTCTATGATTTGAAGTTAAAATCCTCAAATTTGGTAAAATAGTGACTTTTTTCTCGTTTTTCATGTAGTGTGATTTTACGTAAATATATTCGTTTTTACCAATATTTCGATACTACTTCATGTAGTATCACGATACGTGATTTGACCTTCATATCTCAGAATTTTGCATAATATTGCATTTTAAGCAAGTTTTCTTGCGTTTGGTTTTGTACTAAAAATCATCGAATTTAGCAATATTTTGACGTTTATCATCCTCATTTCCTTTATGTGATTTAAAGAAAATACCGTCGAATTAGGCAATATTTTGCCGTTTTTCCACGTTTTTGTGAATTTTCAGTTTATTGCTATTAATTCATTAAATATACGATATAAATGATGCAAACACATAATTGATTAGAAATTAACAATAAACACTTCATTTTTATTCAACTATTTGTTTCTCGTTAAAATGCTGAGTAAGATATTGAAAAGGGGAGAAGTTCTCTTTTTATTGCAAATATCGACGTTTCAGCCGGATTAGAGCGGTTTTACGTGTACATCTTCCATCTGTAATATAAGCGGAAAATCAGGATCATTTTAGTTAATTCTAATTGTGGAGAAACACATTGATTTTTATCATTTGGATTGGAAACAACATTGTCATATGTCTTTTCTTGGATCTAAATAATAAGAAACCTCGCTCTATGTTATGAAGTTAAAATCCTCAAATTTGGTAAAATAGTGACTTTTTTTCACGTTTTTCATGTAGTGTGATTTTACGGTAATATATTCGTTTTTACCAATATTTCGATACTACTTCATGTAGTATCACGATACGTGGTTTGGCCTTCAAATCTCATAATTTCGCATAATATTGCCTTTTAAGCAAGTTTTCTTGCGTTTGGTTTTGTACTAAAAATCATCGAATTTAGCAATATTTTGACGTTTATCATCCTCATTTCCTTCATGTGATTTAAAGAAAATATCGTCGAATTATGCAATATTTTGCCGTTTTTGCACGTTTTTGTGAATTTTCAGTTTATTGCTATTAATTCATTATATATACGATAAAAATGATGCAAACACATAATTGATTAGAAATTAACAATAAACACTTCATTTTTAATCAACTATTTGTTTCTCGTTGAAATGCTGAGTAAGATATTGAAATGGGGAGAAGTTCTGTTTTTATTGCATATATCGACGTTTCAGCCGGATTAGAGCGGTTTTACGTGTACATCTTCCATCTGTAATATAAGTGGAAAATCAGGATCATTTTAGTTAATTCTAATGAAAACACATTGCTTTTTTTTTATTTGCATTGGAAACAACATTGTCATATGTCTTTTCTTGGATCTAAATAATACGAAACCTCGCTCTATGATTTGAAGTTAAAATCCTCAAATTTGGTAAAATAGTGACTTTTTTCTCGTTTTCCATGTAGTGTGATTTTACGTAAATATATTCGTTTTTACCAATATTTCGATACTACTTCATGTAGTATCACGATACGTGATTTGACCTTCATATCTCAGAATTTTGCATAATATTGCATTTTAAGCAAGTTTTCTTGAGTTTGGGTTTGTACTAAAAATCATCGAATTTAGCAATATTTTGACGTTTATCATCCCCTTTTCCTTTATGTGATATAGAGAAAATATCATCGAATTAGGCAGTATTTTGCCGTTTTTCCACGTTTTTTTTAATTTTCAGTTTATTGTTATTAATTCATTATATTTACGATAAAAATGATGCAAACACATAATTGATTAGAAATTAACAATACACACTTCATTTTCAATCAACTATTTGTTTCTCGTTAAAATACTTAGTAAGATATTGAAAAGGGGAGAAGTTCTGTTTTTATTGCATATATCGAAGTTTCAGCCAGATTAGAGCGGTTTTACGTGTACATCTTCCATCTGTAATATAAGCGGAAAATCAGGATCATTTTAGTTAATTCGAATTGTGGAAAAACACATTGATTTTTGTCATTTGTATTGTAAACAACATTGTCATGTCTTTTCTTGGATCTAAATAATAAGAAACCTCGCTCTATGATTTGAAGTTAAAATCCTCAAATTTGGTAAAATAGTGACTTTTTTTCACGTTTTTCATGTAGTGTGATTTTACGGTAATATATTCGTTTTACCAATATTTCGATACTACTTCATGTAGTATCACAATACGTGGTTTGGCCTTCAAATCTCATAATTTCGCATAATATTGCCTTTTAAGCAAGTTTTCTTGCGTTTGGTTTTGTACTAAAAATCATCGAATTTAGCAATATTTTGACGTTTATCATCCTCATTTCCTTTATGTGATTTAAAGAAAATATCGTCGAATTAGGCAATATTTTGCCGTTTTTCTACGTTTTTGTGAATTTTCAGTTTATTGCTATTACTTCATTAAATATACGAAATAAATGATGCAAACACATAATTGATTAGAAATTAACAATAAACACTTCATTTTTATTCAACTATTTGTTTCTCGTTAAAATGCTGAGTAAGATATTGAAAACGGGAGAAGTTCTGTTTTTATTGCATATATCAACGTTTCAGCCGGATTAGAGCGGTTTTACGTGTACATCTTCCATCTGTAATATAAGTGGAAAATCAGGATCATTTTAGTTAATTCTAATAAAAACACATTGATTTTTTTCATTTGAATTGGAAACTACATTGTCATATGTCTTTTCTTGGATCTTAATAATACGAATCCTTGCTCTATGATTTGAAGTTAAAATCCTCAAATTTGGTAAAATAGTGACTTTTTTCTCGTTTTTCATGTAGTGTGATTTTACGTAAATATATTCGTTTTTACCAATATTTCGATACTACTTCATGTAGTATCACGATACGTGATTTGACCTTCATATCTCAGAATTTTGCATAATATTGCATTTTAAGCAAGTTTTCTTGCGTTTGGTTTTGTACTAAAAATCATCGAATTTAGCAATATTTTGACGTTTATCATCCTCATTTCCTTTATGTGATTTAAAGAAAATACCGTCGAATTAGGCAATATTTTGCCGTTTTTCCACGTTTTTGTGAATTTTCAGTTTATTGCTATTAATTCATTAAATATACGATATAAATGATGCAAACACATAATTGATTAGAAATTAACAATAAACACTTCATTTTTATTCAACTATTTGTTTCTCGTTAAAATGCTGAGTAAGATATTGAAAAGGGGTGAAGTTCTCTTTTTATTGCAAATATCGACGTTTCAGCCGGATTAGAGCGGTTTTACGTGTACATCTTCCATCTGTAATATAAGCGGAAAATCAGGATCATTTTAGTTAATTCTAATTGTGGAAAAACACATTGATTTTTATCATTTGGATTCGAAACAACATTGTCGTATGTCTTTTCTTGGATCTAAATAATACGAAAGCTCTATGATTTGAAGTTAAAATCCTCAATTTTGGTAAAATAGTGACTTTTTTTCTTGTTTTTCATTTAGTGTGATTTTACGTAAATATATTCGTTTTTACCAGTATTTCGATACTACTTCATGTAGTATCACGATATGTGATTTGACCTTCATATCTCAGAATTTTGCATAATGTTGCATTTTAAGCAAGTTTTCTTGCGTTTGGTTTTGTACTAAAAATCATCGAATTTATCAATGTTTTGACGTTTATCATTCCCCTTTTCCTTTATGTGATATAGAGAAAATATCATCGAATTAGGCAGTATATTGCCGTTTTTTCACGTTTTTGTGAATTTTCCGTTTATTGTTATTAATTCATTATATATACGATAAAAATGAGGCAAACACATAATTGATTAGAAATTAACAATACACACTTCATTTTCAATCAACTATTTGTTTCTCGTTAAAATACTGAGTAAGATATTGAAAAGGGGAGAAGTTCTGTTTTTATTGCATATATCGACGTTTCAGCCAGATTAGAGCGGTTTTACGTGTACATCTTCCATCTGTAATATAAGCGGAAAATCAGGATCATTTTAGTTAATTCGAATTGTGGAAAAACACATTGATTTTTATCATTTGTATTGTAAACAACATTGTCATATGTCTTTTCTTGGATCTAAATAATAAGAAACCTCGCTCTAAGATTTGAAGTTAAAATCCTCAAATTTGGTAAAATAGTGACTTTTTTTTCACGTTTTTCATGTAGTGTGATTTTACGGTAATATATTCGTTTTTACCAATATTTCGATACTACTTCATGTAGTATCACGATACGTGGTTTGGCCTTCAAATCTCATAATTTCGCATAATATTGCCTTTTAAGCAAGTTTTCTTGCGTTTGGTTTTGTACTAAAAATCATCGAATTTAGCAATATTTTGACGTTTATCATCCTCATTTCCTTCATGTGATTTAAAGAAAATATCGTCGAATTATGCAATATTTTGCCGTTTTTGCACGTTTTTGTGAATTTTCCGTTTATTGCTATTAATTCATTATATATACGATAAAAATGATGCAAACACATAATTGATTAGAAATTAACAATAAACACTTCATTTTTAATCAACTATTTGTTTCTCGTTGAAATGCTGAGTAAGATATTGAAATGGGGAGAAGTTCTGTTTTTATTGCATATATCGACGTTTCAGCCGGATTAGAGCGGTTTTACGTGTACATCTTCCATCTGTAATATAAGTGGAAAATCAGGATCATTTTAATTAATTCTAATGAAAACACATTGCTTTTTTTTTATTTGCATTGGAAACAACATTGTCATATGTCTTTTCTTGGATCTAAATAATACGAAACCTCGCTCTATGATTTGAAGTTAAAATCCTCAAATTTGGTAAAATAGTGACTTTTTTCTCGTTTTCCATGTAGTGTGATTTTACGTAAATATATTCGTTTTTACCAATATTTCGATACTACTTCATGTAGTATCACGATACGTGATTTGACCTTCATATCTCAGAATTTTGCATAATATTGCATTTTAAGCAAGTTTTCTTGCGTTTGGGTTTGTACTAAAAATCATCGAATTTAGAAATATTTTGACGTTTATCATCCCCTTTTCCTTTATGTGATATAGAGAAAATATCATCGAATTAGGCAGTATTTTGCCGTTTTTCCACGTTTTTTTTAATTTTCAGTTTATTGTTATTAATTCATTATATTTACGATAAAAATGATGCAAACACATAATTGATTAGAAATTAACAATACACACTTCATTTTCAATCAACTATTTGTTTCTCGTTAAAATACTTAGTAAGATATTGAAAAGGGGAGAAGTTCTGTTTTTATTGCATATATCGACGTTTCAGCCAGATAAGAGCGGTTTTACGTGTACATCTTCCATCTGTAATATAAGCGGAAAATCAGGATCATTTTAGTTAATTCGAATTGTGGAAAAACACATTGATTTTTGTCATTTGTATTGTAAACAACATTGTCATGTCTTTTCTTGGATCTAAATAATAAGAAACCTCGCTCTATGATTTGAAGTTAAAATCCTCAAATTTGGTAAAATAGTGACTTTTTTTCACGTTTTTCATGTAGTGTGATTTTACGGTAATATATTCGTTTTACCAATATTTCGATACTACTTCATGTAGTATCACGATACGTGGTTTGGCCTTCAAATCTCATAATTTCGCATAATATTGCCTTTTAAGCAAGTTTTCTTGCGTTTGGTTTTGTACTAAAAATCATCGAATTTAGCAATATTTTGACGTTTATCATCCTCATTTCCTTTATGTGATTTAAAGAAAATATCGTCGAATTAGGCAATATTTTGCCGTTTTTCTACGTTTTTTTGAATTTTCAGTTTATTGCTATTACTTCATTAAATATACGAAATAAATGATGCAAACACATAATTGATTAGAAATTAACAATAAACACTTCATTTTTATTCAACTATTTGTTTCTCGTTAAAATGCTGAGTAAGATATTGAAAAGGGGAGAAGTTCTGTTTTTATTGCATATATCGACGTTTCAGCCGGATTAGAGCGGTTTCACGTGTACATCTTCCATCTGTAATATAAGTGGAAAATCAGGATCATTTTAGTTAATTCTAATGAAAACACATTGATTTTTTTCATTTGAATTGGAAACTACATTGTCATATGTCTTTTCTTGGATCCTAATAATACGAATCCTTGCTCTATGATTTGAAGTTAAAATCCTCAAATTTGGTAAAATAGTGACTTTTTTCTCGTTTTTCATGTAGTGTGATTTTACGTAAATATATTCGTTTTTACCAATATTTCGATACTACTTCATGTAGTATCACGATACGTGATTTGACCTTCATATCTCAGAATTTTGCATAATATTGCATTTTAAGCAAGTTTTCTTGCGTTTGGTTTTGAACTAAAAATCATCGAATTTAGCAATATTTTGACGTTTATCATCCTCATTTCCTTTATGTGATTTAAAGAAAATATCGTCGAATTAGGCAATATTTTGCCGTTTTTCCACGTTTTTGTGAATTTTCAGTTTATTGCTATTAATTCATTAAATATACGATATAAATGATGCAAACACATAATTGATTAGAAATTAACAATAAACACTTCATTTTTATTCAACTATTTGTTTCTCGTTAAAATGCTGAGTAAGATATTGAAAAGGGGAGAAGTTCTCTTTTTATTGCAAATATCGACGTTTCAGCCGGATTAGAGCGGTTTTACGTGTACATCTTCCATCTGTAATGTAAGCGGAAAATCAGGATCATTTTAGTAAATTCTAATTGTGGAAAAACACATTGATTTTTATCATTTGGATTGGAAACAACATTGTCGTATGTCTTTTCTTGGATCTAAATAATACGAAAGCTCTATGATTTGAAGTTAAAATCCTCAAATTTGGTAAAATAGTGACTTTTTTTCTCGTTTTTCATGTAGTGTGATTTTACGTAAATATATTCGTTTTTACCAATATTTCGATACTACTTCATGTAGTATCACGATATGTGATTTGACCTTCATATCTCAGAATTTTGCATAATATTGCATTTTAAGCAAGTTTTCTTGCGTTTGGTTTTGTACTAAAAATCATCGAATTTATCAATGTTTTGACGTTTATTATTCCCTTTTCCTTTATGTGATATAGAGAAAATATCATCGAATTAGGCAGTATATTGCCGTTTTTTCACGTTTTTGTGAATTTTCCGTTTATTGTTATTAATTCATTATATATACGATAAAAATGAGGCAAACACATAATTGATTAGAAATTAACAATACACACTTCATTTTCAATCAACTATTTGTTTCTCGTTAAAATACTGAGTAAGATATTGAAAAGGGGAGAAGTTCTGTTTTTATTGCATATATCGACGTTTCAGCCAGATTAGAGCGGTTTTACGTGTACATCTTCCATCTGTAATATAAGCGGAAAATCAGGATCATTTTAGTTAATTCTAATTGTGGAAAAACACATTGATTTTTATCATTTGTATTGGAAACAACATTGTCATATGTCTTTTCTTGGATCTAAATAATACGAAACCTCGCTGAATGATTTGAAGTTAAAATCCTCAAATTTGGTAAAATAGTGACTTTTTTTCTCGTTTTTCATGTAGTGTGATTTTACGTAAATATATTCGTTTTTACCAATATTTCGATACTACTTCATGTAGTATCACGATACGTGATTTGACCTTCATATCTCAGAATTTTGCATAATATTGCATTTTAAGCAAGTTTTCTTGCGTTTGGTTTTGTACGAAAAATCATCGAATTTAGCAATATTTTGACGTTTATCATCCCCTTTAGCTTTATGTGATATAGAGAAAATATCATCGAATTAGGCAGTACTTTGCCGTTTTTCCACGTTTTTTTGAATTTTCAGTTTATTGTTATTAATTCATTATATATACGATAAAAATGATGCAAACACATAATTGATTAGAAATTAACAATACACACTTCATTTTCAATCAACTATTTGTTTCTCGTTAAAATACTGAGTAAGATATTCAAAAGGGGAGAAGTTCTGTTTTGATTGCATATATCGACGTTTCAGCCAGATTAGAGCGGTTTTACGGGTACATCTTCCATCTGTAATATAAGCGGAAAATCAGGATCATTTTAGTTAATTCGAATTGTGGAAAAACACATTGATTTTTATCATTTGTATTGTAAACAACATTGTCATATGTCTTTTCTTGGATCTAAATAATAAGAAACCTCGCTCTATGATTTGAAGTTAAAATCCTCAAATTTGGTAAAATAGTGACTTTTTTTCACGTTTTTCATGTAGTGTGATTTTACGGTAATATATTCGTTTTTACCAATATTTCGATACTACTTCATGTAGTATCACGATACGTGGTTTGGCCTTCAAATCTCATAATTTCGCATAATATTGCCTTTTAAGCAAGTTTTCTTGCGTTTGGTTTTGTACTAAAAATCATCGAATTTAGCAATATTTTGACGTTTATCATCCTAATTTCCTTTATGTGATTTAAAGAAAATATCGTCGAATTAGGCAATATTTTGCCGTTTTTCTACGTTTTTGTGAATTTTCAGTTTATTGCTATTAATTCATTAAATATACGATATAAATGATGCAAACACATAATTGATTAGAAATTAACAATAAACACTTCATTTTTATTCAACTATTTGTTTCTCGTTAAAATGCTGAGTAAGATATTGAAAAGGGGAGAAGTTTTTTTTTTTTTATTGCAAATATCGACGTTTCAGCCGGATTAGAGCGGTTTTACGTGTACATCTTCCATCTGTAATATAAGCGGAAAATCAGGATCAATTTAGTTAATTCTAATTGTGGAAAAACACATTGATTTTTATCATTTGTATTGGAAACAACATTGTCATGTCTTTTCTTGGATCTAAATAATATGAAACCTCGCTCAATGATTTGAAGTTAAAATCCTCAAATTTGGTAAAATAGTGACTTTTTTTCTCGTTTTTCATGTAGTGTGATTTTACGTAAATATATTCGTTTCTACTAATATTTCGATACTACTTCATGTAGTATCACGATACGTAATTTGGCTTTCAAATCTCAGAATTTTGCATAATATTGCATTTTAAGCAAGTTTTCTTGAGTTTGGTTTTGTACTAAAAATCATCGAATTTAGCAATATTTTGACGTTTATCATCCTCATTTCCTTCATGTGATTTAAAGAAAATATCGTCGAATTATGCAATATTTTGCCGTTTTTGCACGTTTTTGTGAATTTTCAGTTTATTGCTATTAATTCATTATATATACGATATAAATGATGCAAACACATAATTGATTAGAAATTAACAATAAACACTTCATTTTTAATCAACTATTTGTTTCTCGTTGAAATGCTGAGTAAGATATTGAAAAGGGGAGAAGTTCTGTTTTTATTGTATATATCGACGTTTCAGCCGGATTAGAGCGGTTTTACGTGTACATCTTCCATCTGTAATATAAGTGGAAAATCAGGATCATTTTAGTTAATTCTAATGAAAACACATTGCTTTTTTTTTATTTGCATTGGAAACAACATTGTCATATGTCTATTCTTGGATCTAAATAATACGAAACCTCGCTCTATGATTTGAAGTTAAAATCCTCAAATTTGGTAAAATAGTGACTTTTTTCTCGTTTTTCATGTAGTGTGATTTTACGTAAATATATGCGTTTTTACCAATATTTCGATACTACTTTATGTACTATCACGATACGTGATTTGACCTTCATATCTCAGAATTTTGCAAAATATTGCATTTTAAGCAAGTTTTCTTGCGTTTGGTTTTGTACTAAAAATCATCGAATTTAGCAATATTTTGACGTTTATCATCCTCATTTCCTTTATGTGATTTAAAGAAAATACCGTCGAATTAGGCAGTATTTTGCCGTTTTTTCACGTTTTTTTTAATTTCAGTTTATTGTTATTAATTTATTATATATACGATAAAAATGATGCAAACACATAATTGATTAGAAATTAACAATACACACTTCATTTTCAATCAACTATTTGTTTCTCGTTAAAATACTGAGTAAGATATTGAAAAGGGGAGAAGTTCTGTTTTTATTGCATATATCGACGTTTCAGCCGGATTAGAGCGGTTTTACGTGTACATCTTCCATCTGTAATATAAGCGGAAAATCAGGATCATTTTAGTTAATTCGAATTGTGGAAAAACACATTAATTTTTATCATTTGTATTGTAAACAACATTGTCATATGTCTTTTCTTGGATCTAAATAATAAGAAACTTCGCTCTATGATTTGAAGTTAAAATCCTCAAATTTGGTAAAATAGTGACTTTTTTCACGTTTTTCATGTAGTGTGATTTTACGGTAATATATTCGTTTGTACCAATATTTCGATACTACTTCTTGTAGTATCACGATACGTGGTTTGGCCTTCAAATCTCATAATTTCGCATAATATTGCCTTTTAAGCAAATTTTCTTGTGTTTGGTTTTGTACTAAAAATCATCGAATTTAGCAATATTTTGACGTTTATCATCCTCATTTCCTTTATGTGATTTAAAGAAAATATCGTCGAATTAGGCAATATTTTGCCGTTTTTCTACGTTTTTGTGAATTTTCAGTTTATTGCTATTACTTCATTAAATATACGAAATAAATGATGCAAACACATAATTGATTAGAAATTAACAATAAACACTTCATTTTTATTCAACTATTTGTTTCTCGTTAAAATGCTGAGTAAGATATTGAAAAGGGGAGAAGTTCTGTTTTTATTGCATATATCGACGTTTCAGCCGGATTAGAGCGGTTTTACGTGTACATCTTCCATCTGTAATATTAGTGGAAAATCAGGATCATTTTAGTTAATTCTAATGAAAACAAATTGATTTTTTTCATTTGAATTGGAAACTACATTGTCATATGTCTTTTCTTGGATCCTAATAATACGAATCCTTGCTCTATGATTTGAAGTTAAAATCCTCAAATTTGGTAAAATAGTGACTTTTTTCTCGTTTTTCATGTAGTGTGATTTTACGTAAATATATTCGTTTTTACCAATATTTCGATACTACTTCATGTAGTATCACGATACGTGATTTGACCTTCATATCTCAGAATTTTGCATAATATTGCATTTTAAGCAAGTTTTCTTGCGTTTGGTTTTGAACTAAAAATCATCGAATTTAGCAATATTTTGACGTTTATCATCCTCATTTCCTTTATGTGATTTAAAGAAAATATCGTCGAATTAGGCAATATTTTGCCGTTTTTCCACGTTTTTGTGAATTTTCAGTTTATTGCTATTAATTCATTAAATATACGATATAAATGATGCAAACACATAATTGATTAGAAATTAACAATAAACACTTCATTTTTATTCAACTATTTGTTTCTCGTTAAAATGCTGAGTAAGATATTGAAAAGGGGAGAAGTTCTCTTTTTATTGCAAATATCGACGTTTCAGCCGGATTAGAGCGGTTTTACGTGTACATCTTCCATCTGTAATGTAAGCGGAAAATCAGGATCATTTTAGTAAATTCTAATTGTGGAAAAACACATTGATTTTTATCATTTGGATTGGAAACAACATTGTCGTATGTCTTTTCTTGGATCTAAATAATACGAAAGCTCTATGATTTGAAGTTAAAATCCTCAAATTTGGTAAAATAGTGACTTTTTTTCTCGTTTTTCATGTAGTGTGATTTTACGTAAATATATTCGTTTTTACCAATATTTCGATACTACTTCATGTAGTATCACGATATGTGATTTGACCTTCATATCTCAGAATTTTGCATAATATTGCATTTTAAGCAAGTTTTCTTGCGTTTGGTTTTGTACTAAAAATCATCGAATTTATCAATGTTTTGACGTTTATTATTCCCTTTTCCTTTATGTGATATAGAGAAAATATCATCGAATTAGGCAGTATATTGCCGTTTTTTCACGTTTTTGTGAATTTTCCGTTTATTGTTATTAATTCATTATATATACGATAAAAATGAGGCAAACACATAATTGATTAGAAATTAACAATACACACTTCATTTTCAATCAACTATTTGTTTCTCGTTAAAATACTGAGTAAGATATTGAAAAGGGGAGAAGTTCTGTTTTTATTGCATATATCGACGTTTCAGCCAGATTAGAGCGGTTTTACGTGTACATCTTCCATCTGTAATATAAGCGGAAAATCAGGATCATTTTAGTTAATTCTAATTGTGGAAAAACACATTGATTTTTATCATTTGTATTGGAAACAACATTGTCATATGTCTTTTCTTGGATCTAAATAATACGAAACCTCGCTGAATGATTTGAAGTTAAAATCCTCAAATTTGGTAAAATAGTGACTTTTTTTCTCGTTTTTCATGTAGTGTGATTTTACGTAAATATATTCGTTTTTACCAATATTTCGATACTACTTCATGTAGTATCACGATACGTGATTTGACCTTCATATCTCAGAATTTTGCATAATATTGCATTTTAAGCAAGTTTTCTTGCGTTTGGTTTTGTACGAAAAATCATCGAATTTAGCAATATTTTGACGTTTATCATCCCCTTTAGCTTTATGTGATATAGAGAAAATATCATCGAATTAGGCAGTACTTTGCCGTTTTTCCACGTTTTTTTGAATTTTCAGTTTATTGTTATTAATTCATTATATATACGATAAAAATGATGCAAACACATAATTGATTAGAAATTAACAATACACACTTCATTTTCAATCAACTATTTGTTTCTCGTTAAAATACTGAGTAAGATATTCAAAAGGGGAGAAGTTCTGTTTTGATTGCATATATCGACGTTTCAGCCAGATTAGAGCGGTTTTACGGGTACATCTTCCATCTGTAATATAAGCGGAAAATCAGGATCATTTTAGTTAATTCGAATTGTGGAAAAACACATTGATTTTTATCATTTGTATTGTAAACAACATTGTCATATGTCTTTTCTTGGATCTAAATAATAAGAAACCTCGCTCTATGATTTGAAGTTAAAATCCTCAAATTTGGTAAAATAGTGACTTTTTTTCACGTTTTTCATGTAGTGTGATTTTACGGTAATATATTCGTTTTTACCAATATTTCGATACTACTTCATGTAGTATCACGATACGTGGTTTGGCCTTCAAATCTCATAATTTCGCATAATATTGCCTTTTAAGCAAGTTTTCTTGCGTTTGGTTTTGTACTAAAAATCATCGAATTTAGCAATATTTTGACGTTTATCATCCTAATTTCCTTTATGTGATTTAAAGAAAATATCGTCGAATTAGGCAATATTTTGCCGTTTTTCTACGTTTTTGTGAATTTTCAGTTTATTGCTATTAATTCATTAAATATACGATATAAATGATGCAAACACATAATTGATTAGAAATTAACAATAAACACTTCATTTTTATTCAACTATTTGTTTCTCGTTAAAATGCTGAGTAAGATATTGAAAAGGGGAGAAGTTTTTTTTTTTTATTGCAAATATCGACGTTTCAGCCGGATTAGAGCGGTTTTACGTGTACATCTTCCATCTGTAATATAAGCGGAAAATCAGGATCAATTTAGTTAATTCTAATTGTGGAAAAACACATTGATTTTTATCATTTGTATTGGAAACAACATTGTCATGTCTTTTCTTGGATCTAAATAATATGAAACCTCGCTCAATGATTTGAAGTTAAAATCCTCAAATTTGGTAAAATAGTGACTTTTTTTCTCGTTTTTCATGTAGTGTGATTTTACGTAAATATATTCGTTTCTACTAATATTTCGATACTACTTCATGTAGTATCACGATACGTAATTTGGCTTTCAAATCTCAGAATTTTGCATAATATTGCATTTTAAGCAAGTTTTCTTGAGTTTGGTTTTGTACTAAAAATCATCGAATTTAGCAATATTTTGACGTTTATCATCCTCATTTCCTTCATGTGATTTAAAGAAAATATCGTCGAATTATGCAATATTTTGCCGTTTTTGCACGTTTTTGTGAATTTTCAGTTTATTGCTATTAATTCATTATATATACGATATAAATGATGCAAACACATAATTGATTAGAAATTAACAATAAACACTTCATTTTTAATCAACTATTTGTTTCTCGTTGAAATGCTGAGTAAGATATTGAAAAGGGGAGAAGTTCTGTTTTTATTGTATATATCGACGTTTCAGCCGGATTAGAGCGGTTTTACGTGTACATCTTCCATCTGTAATATAAGTGGAAAATCAGGATCATTTTAGTTAATTCTAATGAAAACACATTGCTTTTTTTTTATTTGCATTGGAAACAACATTGTCATATGTCTATTCTTGGATCTAAATAATACGAAACCTCGCTCTATGATTTGAAGTTAAAATCCTCAAATTTGGTAAAATAGTGACTTTTTTCTCGTTTTTCATGTAGTGTGATTTTACGTAAATATATGCGTTTTTACCAATATTTCGATACTACTTTATGTACTATCACGATACGTGATTTGACCTTCATATCTCAGAATTTTGCAAAATATTGCATTTTAAGCAAGTTTTCTTGCGTTTGGTTTTGTACTAAAAATCATCGAATTTAGCAATATTTTGACGTTTATCATCCTCATTTCCTTTATGTGATTTAAAGAAAATACCGTCGAATTAGGCAGTATTTTGCCGTTTTTTCACGTTTTTTTTAATTTCAGTTTATTGTTATTAATTTATTATATATACGATAAAAATGATGCAAACACATAATTGATTAGAAATTAACAATACACACTTCATTTTCAATCAACTATTTGTTTCTCGTTAAAATACTGAGTAAGATATTGAAAAGGGGAGAAGTTCTGTTTTTATTGCATATATCGACGTTTCAGCCGGATTAGAGCGGTTTTACGTGTACATCTTCCATCTGTAATATAAGCGGAAAATCAGGATCATTTTAGTTAATTCGAATTGTGGAAAAACACATTAATTTTTATCATTTGTATTGTAAACAACATTGTCATATGTCTTTTCTTGGATCTAAATAATAAGAAACTTCGCTCTATGATTTGAAGTTAAAATCCTCAAATTTGGTAAAATAGTGACTTTTTTCACGTTTTTCATGTAGTGTGATTTTACGGTAATATATTCGTTTGTACCAATATTTCGATACTACTTCTTGTAGTATCACGATACGTGGTTTGGCCTTCAAATCTCATAATTTCGCATAATATTGCCTTTTAAGCAAATTTTCTTGTGTTTGGTTTTGTACTAAAAATCATCGAATTTAGCAATATTTTGACGTTTATCATCCTCATTTCCTTTATGTGATTTAAAGAAAATATCGTCGAATTAGGCAATATTTTGCCGTTTTTCTACGTTTTTGTGAATTTTCAGTTTATTGCTATTACTTCATTAAATATACGAAATAAATGATGCAAACACATAATTGATTAGAAATTAACAATAAACACTTCATTTTTATTCAACTATTTGTTTCTCGTTAAAATGCTGAGTAAGATATTGAAAAGGGGAGAAGTTCTGTTTTTATTGCATATATCGACGTTTCAGCCGGATTAGAGCGGTTTTACGTGTACATCTTCCATCTGTAATATTAGTGGAAAATCAGGATCATTTTAGTTAATTCTAATGAAAACAAATTGATTTTTTTCATTTGAATTGGAAACTACATTGTCATATGTCTTTTCTTGGATCCTAATAATACGAATCCTTGCTCTATGATTTGAAGTTAAAATCCTCAAATTTGGTAAAATAGTGACTTTTTTCTCGTTTTTCATGTAGTGTGATTTTACGTAAATATATTCGTTTTTACCAATATTTCGATACTACTTCATGTAGTATCACGATACGTGATTTGACCTTCATATCTCAAAATTTTGCATAATATTGCATTTTAAGCAAGTTTTCTTGCGTTTGGTTTTGAACTAAAAATCATCGAATTTAGCAATATCTTGACGTTTATCATCCTCATTTCCTTTATGTGATTTAAAGAAAATATCGTCGAATTAGGCAATATTTTGCCGTTTTTCCACGTTTTTGTGAATTTTCAGTTTATTGCTATTAATTCATTAAATATACGATATAAATGATGCAAACACATAATTGATTAGAAATTAACAATAAACACTTCATTTTTATTCAACTATTTGTTTCTCGTTAAAATGCTGAGTAAGATATTGAAAAGGGGAGAAGTTCTCTTTTTATTGCAAATATCGACGTTTCAGCCGGATTAGAGCGGTTTTACGTGTACATCTTCCATCTGTAATATAAGCGGAAAATCAGGATCATTTTAGTTAATTCTAATTAACAATAAGTGGAAAAACACATTGATTTTTATCATTTGGATTGGAAACAACATTGTCGTATGTCTTTTCTTGGATCTAAATAATACGAAAGCTCTATGATTTGAAGTTAAAATCCTCAAATTTGGTAAAATAGTGACTTTTTTTCTCGTTTTTCATGTAGTGTGATTTTACGTAAATATATTCGTTTTTACCAATATTTCGATACTACTTCATGTAGTATCACGATATGTGATTTGACCTTCATATCTCAGAATTTTGCATAATATTGCATTTTAAGCAAGTTTTCTTGCGTTTGGTTTTGTACTAAAAATCATCGAATTTATCAATGTTTTGACGTTTATCATTCCCTTTTCCTTTATGTGATATAGAGAAAATATCATCGAATTATTGCCGTTTTTTCACGTTTTTGTGAATTTTCCGTTTATTGTTATTAATTCATTATATATACGATAAAAATGAGGCAAACACATAATTGATTAGAAATTAACAATACACACTTCATTTTCAATCAACTATTTGTTTCTCGTTAAAATACTGAGTAAGATATTGAAAAGGGGAGAAGTTCTGTTTTTATTGCATATATCGACGTTTCAGCCAGATTAGAGCGGTTTTACGTGTACATCTTCCATCTGTAATATAAGCGGAAAATCAGGATCATTTTAGTTAATTCTAATTGTGGAAAAACACATTGATTTTTATCATTTGTATTGGAAACAACATTGTCATATGTCTTTTCTTGGATCTAAATAATACGAAACCTCGCTGAATGATTTGAAGTTAAAATCCTCAAATTTGGTAAAATAGTGACTTTTTTTCTCGTTTTTCATGTAGTGTGATTTTACGTAAATATATTCGTTTTTACCAATATTTCGATACTACTTCATGCAGTTTATTGTTATTAATTCATTATATATACGATAAAAATGATGCAAACACATAATTGATTAGAAATTAACAATACGCACTTCATTTTCAATACTACTTCATGTAGTATCACGATACGTGATTTGACCTTCATATCTCAGAATTTTGCATAATATTGCATTTTAAGCAAGTTTTCTTGCGTTTGGTTTTGTACGAAAAATCATCGAATTTAGCAATATTTTGACGTTTATCATCCCCTTTTCCTTTATGTGATATAGAGAAAATATCATCGAATTAGGCAGTACTTTGCCGTTTTTCCACGTTTTTTTGAATTTTCAGTTTATTGTTATTAATTCATTATATATACGATAAAAATGATGCAAACACATAATTGATTAGAAATTAACAATACGCACTTCATTTTCAATCAACTATTTGTTTCTCGTTAAAATACTGAGTAAGATATTGAAAAGGGGAGAAGTTCTGTTTTGATTGCATATATCGACGTTTCAGCCAGATTAGAGCGGTTTTACGGGTACATCTTCCATCTGTAATATAAGCGGAAAATCAGGATCATTTTAGTTAATTCGAATTGTGGAAAAACACATTGATTTTTATCATTTGTATTGTAAACAACATTGTCATATGTCTTTTCTTGGATCTAAATAATAAGAAACCTCGCTCTATGATTTGAAGTTAAAATCCTCAAATTTGGTAAAATAGTGACTTTTTTTCACGTTTTTCATGTAGTGTGATTTTACGGTAATATATTCGTTTTTACCAATATTTCGATACTACTTCATGTAGTATCACGATACGTGATTTGACCTTCATATCTCAGAATTTTGCATAATATTGCATTTTAAGCAAGTTTTCTTGCGTTTGGTTTTGTACTAAAAATCATCGAATTTAGCAATATTTTGACGTTTATCATCCTCATTTCCTTTATGTGATTTAAAGAAAATACCGTCGAATTAGGCAATATTTTGCCGTTTTTCCACGTTTTTGTGAATTTTCAGTTTATTGCTATTAATTCAATAAATATACGATATAAATGATGCAAACACATAATTGATTAGAAATTAACAATAAACACTTCATTTTTATTCAACTATTTGTTTCTCGTTAAAATGCTGAGTATGATATTGAAAACGGGAGAAGTTCTGTTTTTATTGCATATATCGACGTTTCAGCCGGATTAGAGCGGTTTTACGTGTACATCTTCCATCTGTAATATAAGTGGAAAATCAGGATCATTTTAGTTAATTCTAATGAAAACACATTGATTTTTTTCATTTGAATTGGAAACTACATTGTCATATGTCTTTTCTTGGATCTTAATAATACGAATCCTTGCTCTATGATTTGAAGTTAAAATCCTCAAATTTGGTAATATAGTGACTTTTTTCTCGTTTTTCATGTAGTGTGATTTTACGTAAATATATTCGTTTTTACCAATATTTCGATACTACTTCATGTAGTATCACGATACGTGATTTGACCTTCATATCTCAGAATTTTGCATAATATTGCATTTTAAGCAAGTTTTCTTGCGTTTGGTTTTGTACTAAAAATCATCGAATTAAGCAATATTTTGACGTTTATCATCCTCATTTCCTTTATGTGATTTAAAGAAAATACCGTCGAATTAGGCAATATTTTGCCGTTTTTCCACGTTTTTGTGAATTTTCAGTTTATTGCTATTAATTCATTAAATATACGATATAAATGATGCAAACACATAATTGATTAGAAATTAACAATAAACACTTCATTTTTATTCAACTATTTGTTTCTCGTTAAAATGCTGAGTAAGATATTGAAAAGGGGAGAAGTTCTCTTTTTATTGCAAATATCGACGTTTCAGCCGGATTAGAGCGGTTTTACGTGTACATCTTCCATCTGTAATATAAGCGGAAAATCAGGATCATTTTAGTTAATTCTAATTGTGGAAAAACACATTGATTTTTATCATTTGTATTGGAAACAACATTGTCGTATGTCTTTTCTTGGATCTAAATAATACGAAAGCTCTATGATTTGAAGTTAAAATCCTCAAATTTGGTAAAATAGTGACTTTTTTTCTCGTTTTTCATGTAGTGTGATTTTACGTAAATATATTCGTTTTTACCAATATTTCGATACTACTTCATGTAGTATCACGATACGTGATTTGACCTTCATATATCAGAATTTTGCATAATATTGCATTTTAAGCAAGTTTTCTTGCGTTTCGTTATGTACTAAAAATCATCGAATTTATCAATGTTTTGACGTTTATCATTCCCTTTTCCTTTATGTGATATAGAGAAAATATCATCGAATTAGGCAGTATATTGCCGTTTTTTCACGTTTTTCTGAATTTTCCGTTTATTGTTATTAATTCATTATATATACGATAAAAATGATGCAAACACATAATTGATTAGAAATTAACAATAAACACTTCATTTTTATTCAACTATTTGTTTCTCGTTAAAATGCTGAGTAAGATATTGAAAAGGGGAGAAGTTCTCTTTTTATTGCAAATATCGACGTTTCAGCCGGATTAGAGCGGTTTTACGTGTACATCTTCCATCTGTAATATAAGCGGAAAATCAGGATCAATTTAGTTAATTCTAATTGTGGAAAAACACATTGATTTTTATCATTTGTATTGGAAACAACATTGTCATGTCTTTTCTTGGATCTAAATAATATGAAACCTCGCTCAATGATTTGAAGTTAAAATCCTCAAATTTGGTAAAATAGTGACTTTTTTTCTCGTTTTTCATGTAGTGTGATTTTACGTAAATATATTCGTTTCTACTAATATTTCGATACTACTTCATGTAGTATCACGATACGTAATTTGGCTTTCAAATCTCAGAATTTTGCATAATATTGCCTTTAAGCAAGTTTTCTTGAGTTTGGTTTTGTACTAAAAATCATCGAATTTAGCAATATTTTGACGTTTATCATCCTCATTTCCTTCATGTGATTTAAAGAAAATATCGTCGAATTATGCAATATTTTGCCGGTTTTGCACGTTTTTGTGAATTTTCAGTTTATTGCTATTAATTCATTATATATACGATATAAATGATGCAAACACATAATTGATTAGAAATTAACAATAAACACTTCATTTTTAATCAACTATTTGTTTCTCGTTGAAATGCTGAGTAAGATATTGAAAAGGGGAGAAGTTCTGTTTTTATTGTATATATCGACGTTTCAGCCGGATTAGAGCGGTTTTACGTGTACATCTTCCATCTGTAATATAAGTGGAAAATCAGGATCACTTTAGTTAATTCTAATGAAAACACATTGCTTTTTTTTATTTGCATTGGAAACAACATTGTCATATGTCTATTCTTGGATCTAAATAATACGAAACCTCGCTCTATGATTTGAAGTTAAAATCCTCAAATTTGGTAAAATAGTGACTTTTTTCTCGTTTTTCATGTAGTGTGATTTTACGTAAATATATTCGTTTTTACCAATATTTCGATACTACTTTATGTACTATCACGATACGTGATTTGACCTTCATATCTCAGAATTTTGCAAAATATTGCATTTTAAGCAAGTTTTCTTGCGTTTGGTTTTGTACTAAAAATCATCGAATTTAGCAATATTTTGACGTTTATCATCCTCATTTCCTTTATGTGATTTAAAGAAAATACCGTCGAATTAGGCAGTATTTTGCCGTTTTTTCACGTTTTTTTTAATTTTCAGTTTATTGTTATTAATTTATTATATATACGATAAAAATGATGCAAACACATAATTGATTAGAAATTAACAATACACACTTCATTTTCAATCAACTATTTGTTTCTCGTTAAAATACTGAGTAAGATATTGAAAAGGGGAGAAGTTCTGTTTTTATTGCATATATCGACGTTTCAGCCGGATTAGAGCGGTTTTACGTGTACATCTTCCATCTGTAATATAAGCGGAAAATCAGGATCATTTTAGTTAATTCGAATTGTGGAAAAACACATTAATTTTTATCATTTGTATTGTAAACAACATTGTCATATGTCTTTTCTTGGATCTAAATAATAAGAAACTTCGCTCTATGATTTGAAGTTAAAATCCTCAAATTTGGTAAAATAGTGACTTTTTTCACGTTTTTCATGTAGTGTGATTTTACGGTAATATATTCGTTTTTACCAATATTTCGATACTACTTCTTGTAGTGTCACGATACGTGGTTTGGCCTTCAAATCTCATAATTTCGCATAATATTGCCTTTTAAGCAAATTTTCTTGTGTTTGGTTTTGTACTAAAAATCATCGAATTTAGCAATATTTTGACGTTTATCATCCTCATTTCCTTTATGTGATTTAAAGAAAATATCGTCGAATTAGGCAATATTTTGCCGTTTTTCTACGTTTTTGTGAATTTTCAGTTTATTGCTATTACTCATTAAATATACGAAATAAATGATGCAAACACATAATTGATTAGAAATTAACAATAAACACTTCATTTTTATTCAACTATTTGTTTCTCGTTAAAATGCTGAGTAAGATATTGAAAAGGGGAGAAGTTCTGTTTTTATTGCATATATCGACGTTTCAGCCGGATTAGAGCGGTTTTACGTGTACATCTTCCATCTGTAATATTAGTGGAAAATCAGGATCATTTTAGTTAATTCTAATGAAAACAAATTGATTTTTTTCATTTGAATTGGAAACTACATTGTCATATGTCTTTTCTTGGATCTTAATAATACGAAACCTTGCTCTATGATTTGAAGTTAAAATCCTCAAATTTGGTAAAATAGTGATTTTTTTCTCGTTTTTCATGTAGTGTGATTTTACGTAAATATATTCGTTTTTACCAATATTTCGATACTACTTCATGTAGTATCACGATACGTGATTTGACCTTCATATCTCAGAATTTTGCATAATATTGCATTTTAAGCAAGTTTTCTTGCGTTTGGTTTTGTACTAAAAATCATCGAATTTAGCAATATTTTGACGTTTATCATCCTCATTTCCTTTATGTGATTTAAAGAAAATACCGTCGAATTAGGCAATATTTTGCCGTTTTTCCACCTTTTTTGTGAATTTTCAGTTTATTGCTATTAAATCAATTTATATACGATATAGATGATGCAAACACATAATTGAATAGAAATTAACAATAAACACTTCATTTTTATTCAACTATTTGTTTCTCGTTAAAATGCTGAGTAAGATATTGAAAAGGGGAGAAGTTGTCTTTTTATTGCAAATATCGACGTTTCAGCCGGATTAGAGCGGTTTTACGTGTACATCTTCCATCTGTAATATAAGCGGAAAATCAGGATCATTTTAGTTAATTTTAATTGTGGAAAAACACATTGATTTTTATCATTTGTATTGGAAACAACATTGTCATATGTCTTTTCTTGGATCTAAATAATACGAAACCTCGCTCAATGATTTGAAGTTAAAATCCTCAAATTTGGTAAAATAGTGACTTTTTTTCTCGTTTTTCATGTAGTGTGATTTTACGTAAATATATTCGTTTCTACCAATATTTCGATACTACTTCATGTAGTATCACGATACGTGATTTGGCCTTCAAATCTCAGAATTTCGCATAATATTGCCTTTTAAGCAAATTTTCTTGCGTTTGGTTTTGTACTAAAAATCATCGAATTTAGCAATATTTTGACGTTTATCATCCCCATTTCCTTTATGTGATATAGAGAAAATATCATCGAATTAGGCAGTATTTTGCCGTTTTTCCACGTTTTTTTGAATTTTCAGTTTATTGTTAATAATTCATTATATATACGATAAAAATGATGCAAACACATAATTGATTAGAAATTAACAATACACACTTCATTTTCAATCAACTATTTGTTTCTCGTTAAAATACTGAGTAAGATATTGAAAAGGGGAGAAGTTCTGTTTTTATTGCATATATCGACGTTTCAGCCGGATTAGAGCGGTTTTACGTGTACATCTTCCATCTGTAATATAAGCGGAAAATCAGGATCATTTTAGTTAATTCGAATTGTGGAAAAACACATTGATTTTTATCATTTGTATTGTAAACAACATTGTCATATGTCTTTTCTTGGATCTAAATAATAAGAAACTTCGCTCTATGATTTGAAGTTAAAATCCTCAAATTTGGTAAAATAGTGACTTTTTTCACGTTTTTCATGTAGTGTGATTTTACGGTAATATATTCGTTTCTACCAATATTTCGATACTACTTCATGTAGTATCACGATACGTGGTTTGGCCTTCAAATCTCATAATTTCGCATAATATTGCCATTTAAGCAAGTTTTCTTGCGTTTGGTTTTGTACTAAAAATCATCGAATTTAGCAATATTTTGACGTTTATCATCCTCATTTCCTTTATGTGATTTAAAGAAAATACCGTCGAATTAGGCAATATTTTGCCGTTTTTCCACGTTTTTGTGAATTTTCAGTTTATTGCTATTAATTCATTAAATATACGATATAAATGATGCAAACACATAATTGATTAGAAATTAACAATAAACACTTCATTTTTATTCAACTTTTTGTTTCTCGTTAAAATGCTGAGTAAGATATTGAAAAGGGGAGAAGTTCTCTTTTTATTGCAAATATCGACGTTTCAGCCGGATTAGAGCGGTTTTACGTGTACATCTTCCATCTGTAATATAAGCGGAAAATCAGGATCATTTTAGTTAATTCTAATTGTGGAAAAACACATTGATTTTTATCATTTGTATTGGAAACAACATTGTCGTATATCTTTTCTTGGATCTAAATAATACGAAAGCCCTATGATTTGAAGTTAAAATCCTCAAATTTGGTAAAATAGTTACTTTTTTTCTCGTTTTTCTTGTAGTGTGATTTTACGTAAATATATTCGTTTCTACCAATATTTCGATACTACTTCATGTAGTATCACGATACGTGATTTGACCTTCATATCTCAGAATTTAGCATAATATTGCATTTTAAGCAAGTTTTCTTGCGTTTGGTTTTGTACTAAAAATCATCGAATTTATCAATGTTTTGACGTTTATCATTCCCTTTTCCTTTATGTGATATAGAGAAAATATCATCGAATTAGGCAGTATATTGCCGTTTTTTCACGTTTTTGTGAATTTTCCGTTTATTGTTATTAATTCATTATATATACGATAAAAATGAGGCAAACACATAATTGATTAGAAATTAACAATACACACTTCATTTTCAATCAACTATTTGTTTCTCGTTAAAATACTGAGTAAGATATTGAAAAGGGGAGAAGTTCTGTTTTTATTGCATATATCGACGTTTCAGCCAGATTAGAGCGGTTTTACGTGTACATCTTCCATCTGTAATATAAGCGGAAAATCAGGATCATTTTAGTTAATTCTAATTGTGGAAAAACACATTGATTTTTATCATTTGTATTGGAAACAACATTGTCATATGTCTTTTCTTTTATCTAAATAATACGAAACCTCGCTCAATGATTTGAAGTTAAAATCCTCAAATTTGGTAAAATAGTGACTTTTTTTCTCGTTTTTCATGTAGTGTGATTTTACGTAAATATATTCGTTTCTACCAATATTTCGATACTACTTCATATAGTATCACGATACGTGATTTGGCCTTCAAATCTCAGAATTTCGCATAATATTGCCTTTTAAGCAAGTTTTCTTGCGTTTGGTTTTGTACTAAAAATCATCGAATTTAGCAATATTTTGACGTTTATCATCCTCATTTCCTTCATGTGATTTAAAGAAAATATCGTCGAATTAGGCAATATTTTGCCGTTTTTCCACGTTTTTTTGAATTTTCAGTTTATTGCTATTAATTCATTAAATATACGAAATAAATGATGCAAACACATAATTGATTAAAAATTAACAATAAACACTTCAATTTTATTCAACTATTTGTTTCTCGTTAAAATGCTGAGTAAGATATTTAAAAGGGGAGAAGTTCTGTTTTTATTGCATATATCGACGTTTCAGCCGGATTAGAGCGGTTTACGTGTACATCTTCCATCTGTAATATAAGTGGAAAATCAGGATCATTTTAGTTAATTTTAATGAAAACACATTGATTTTTTTCATTTGAATTGGAAACAACATTGTCATATGTCTTTTCTTGGATCTAAATAATACGAAACCTCGCTCTATGATTTGAATTTAAAATCCTCAAATTTGGTAAAATAGTGACTTTTTTTCTCGTTTTTCATGTAGTGTGATTTTACGTAAATATATTCGTTTTTACCAATATTTCGATATTACTTCATGTACTATCACGATACATGATTTGACCTTCATATCTCAGAATTTTGCATAATATTGCATTTTAAGCAAGTTTTCTTGCGTTTGGTTTTGTACTAAAAATCATCGAATTTAGCAATATTTTGACGTTTATCATCCCCATTTCCTTTATGTGATATAGAGAAAATATCATCGAATTAGGCAGTATTTTGCCGTTTTTCCACGTTTTTTTGAATTTTCAGTTTATTGTTAAAAATTCATTATATATACGATAAAAATGATGCAAACACATAATTGATTAGAAATTAACAATACACACTTCATTTTCAATCAACTATTTGTTTCTCGTTAAAATACTGAGTAAGATATTGAAAAGGGGAGAAGTTCTGTTTTTATTGCATATATCGACGTTTCAGCCGGATTAGAGCGGTTTTACGTGTACATCTTCCATCTGTAATATAAGCGGAAAATCAGGATCATTTTAGTTAATTCGAATTGTGGAAAAACACATTGATTTTTATCATTTGTATTGTAAACAACATTGTCATATGTCTTTTCTTGGATCTAAATAATAAGAAACTTCGCTCTATGATTTGAAGTTAAAATCCTCAAATTTGGTAAAATAGTGACTTTTTTCACGTTTTTCATGTAGTGTGATTTTACGGTAATATATTCGTTTCTACCAATATTTCGAAACTACTTCATGTAGTATCACGATACGTGGTTTGGCCTTCAAATCTCATAATTTCGCATAATATTGCCATTTAAGCAAGTTTTCTTGCGTTTGGTTTTGTACTAAAAATCATCGAATTTAGCAGTATTTTGACGTTTATCATCCTCATTTCCTTTATGTGATTTAAAGAAAATACCGTCGAATTAGGCAATATTTTGCCGTTTTTCCACGTTTTTGTGAATTTTCAGTTTATTGCTATTAATTCATTAAATATACGATATAAATGATGCAAACACATAATTGATTAGAAATTAACAATAAACACTTCATTTTTATTCAACTATTTGTTTCTCGTTAAAATGCTGAGTAAGATATTGAAAAGGGGAGAAGTTCTGTTTTTATTGCAAATATCGACGTTTCAGCCGGATTAGAGCGGTTTTACGTGTACATCTTCCATCTGTAATATAAGCGGAAAATCAGGATCATTTTAGTTAATTCTAATTGTGGAAAAACACATTGATTTTTATCATTTGTATTGGAAACAACATTGTCGTATGTCTTTTCTTGGATCTAAATAATACGAAAGCTCTATGATTTGAAGTTAAAATCCTCAAATTTGGTAAAATAGTGACTTTTTTTCTCGTTTTTCTTGTAGTGTGATTTTACGTAAATATATTCGTTTCTACCAATATTTCGATACTACTTCATGTAGTATCACGATACGTGATTTGACCTTCATATCTCAGAATTTAGCATAATATTGCATTTTAAGCAAGTTTTCTTGCGTTTGGTTTTGTACTAAAAATCATCGAATTTATCAATGTTTTGACGTTTATCAGTCCCTTTTCCTTTATGTGATATAGAGAAAATATCATCGAATTAGGCAGTATATTGCCGTTTTTTCATGTTTTTGTGAATTTTCCGTTTATTGTTATTAATTCATTATATATACGATAAAAATGAGGCAAACACATAATTGATTAGAAATTAACAATACACACTTCATTTTCAATCAACTATTTGTTTCTCGTTAAAATACTGAGTAAGATATTGAAAAGGGGAGAAGTTCTGTTTTTATTGCATATATCGACGTTTCAGCCAGATTAGAGCGGTTTTACGTGTACATCTTCCATCTGTAATATAAGCGGAAAATCAGGATCATTTTAGTTAATTCTAATTGTGGAAAAACACATTGATTTTTATCATTTGTATTGGAAACAACATTGTCATATGTCTTTTCTTTTATCTAAATAATACGAAACCTCGCTCAATGATTTGAAGTTAAAATCCTCAAATTTGGTAAAATAGTGACTTTTTTTCTCGTTTTTCATGTAGTGTGATTTTACGTAAATATATTCGTTTCTACCAATATTTCGATACTACTTCATATAGTATCACGATACGTGATTTGGCCTTCAAATCTCAGAATTTCGCATAATATTGCCTTTTAAGCAAGTTTTCTTGCGTTTGGTTTTGTACTAAAAATCATCGAATTTAGCAATATTTTGACGTTTATCATCCTCATTTCCTTCATGTGATTTAAAGAAAATATCGTCGAATTAGGCAATATTTTGCCGTTTTTCCACGTTTTTTTGAATTTTCAGTTTATTGCTATTAATTCATTAAATATACGAAATAAATGATGCAAACACATAATTGATTAAAAATTAACAATAAACACTTCAATTTTATTCAACTATTTGTTTCTCGTTAAAATGCTGAGTAAGATATTTAAAAGGGGAGAAGTTCTGTTTTTATTGCATATATCGACGTTTCAGCCGGATTAGAGCGGTTTACGTGTACATCTTCCATCTGTAATATAAGTGGAAAATCAGGATCATTTTAGTTAATTTTAATGAAAACACATTGATTTTTTTCATTTGAATTGGAAACAACATTGTCATATGTCTTTTCTTGGATCTAAATAATACGAAACCTCGCTCTATGATTTGAATTTAAAATCCTCAAATTTGGTAAAATAGTGACTTTTTTTCTCGTTTTTCATGTAGTGTGATTTTACGTAAATATATTCGTTTTTACCAATATTTCGATATTACTTCATGTACTATCACGATACATGATTTGACCTTCATATCTCAGAATTTTGCATAATATTGCATTTTAAGCAAGTTTTCTTGCGTTTGGTTTTGTACTAAAAATCATCGAATTTAGCAATATTTTGACGTTTATCATCCCCATTTCCTTTATGTGATATAGAGAAAATATCATCGAATTAGGCAGTATTTTGCCGTTTTTCCACGTTTTTTTGAATTTTCAGTTTATTGTTAATAATTCATTATATATACGATAAAAATGATGCAAACACATAATTGATTAGAAATTAACAATACACACTTCATTTTCAATCAACTATTTGTTTCTCGTTAAAATACTGAGTAAGATATTGAAAAGGGGAGAAGTTCTGTTTTTATTGCATATATCGACGTTTCAGCCGGATTAGAGCGGTTTTACGTGTACATCTTCCATCTGTAATATAAGCGGAAAATCAGGATCATTTTAGTTAATTCGAATTGTGGAAAAACACATTGATTTTTATCATTTGTATTGTAAACAACATTGTCATATGTCTTTTCTTGGATCTAAATAATAAGAAACTTCGCTCTATGATTTGAAGTTAAAATCCTCAAATTTGGTAAAATAGTGACTTTTTTCACGTTTTTCATGTAGTGTGATTTTACGGTAATATATTCGTTTCTACCAATATTTCGAAACTACTTCATGTAGTATCACGATACGTGGTTTGGCCTTCAAATCTCATAATTTCGCATAATATTGCCTTTTAAGCAAGTTTTCTTGCGTTTGGTTTTCTACTAAAAATCATCGAATTTAGCAGTATTTTGACGTTTATCATCCTCATTTCCTTTATGTGATTTAAAGAAAATACCGTCGAATTAGGCAATATTTTGCCGTTTTTCCACGTTTTTGTGAATTTTCAGTTTATTGCTATTAATTCATTAAATATACGATATAAATGATGCAAACACATAATTGATTAGAAATTAACAATAAACACTTCATTTTTATTCAACTATTTGTTTCTCGTTAAAATGCTGAGTAAGATATTGAAAAGGGGAGAAGTTCTGTTTTTATTGCATATATCGACGTTTCAGCCGGATTAGAGCGGTTTTACGTGTTCATCTTCCATCTGTAATATAAGTGGAAAATCAGGATCATTTTAGTTAATTCTAATGAAAACACATTGATTTTTTTCATTTGAATTGGAAACTACATTGTCATATGTCTTTTCTTGGATCTTAATTATACGAAACCTTGCTCTATGATTTGAAGTTAAAATCCTCAAATTTGGTAAAATAGTGACTTTTTTCACGTTTTTCATGTAGTGTGATTTTACGGTAATATATTCGTTTCTACCAATATTTCGATACTACTTCATGTAGTATCACGATACGTGGTTTGGCCTTCAAATCTCATAATTTCGCATAATATTGCCATTTAAGCAAGTTTTCTTGCGTTTGGTTTTGTACTAAAAATCATCGAATTTAGCAATATTTTGACGTTTATCATCCCCATTTCCTTTATGTGATATAGAGAAAATATCATCGAATTAGGCAGTATTTTGCCGTTTTTCCACGTTTTTTTGAATTTTCAGTTTATTGTTAATAATTCATTATATATACGATAAAAATGATGCAAACACATAATTGATTAGAAATTAACAATACACACTTCATTTTCAATCAACTATTTGTTTCTCGTTAAAATGCTGAGTAAGATATTGAAAAGGGGAGAAGTTCTGTTTTTATTGCATATATCGACGTTTCAGCCGGATTAGAGCGGTTTACGTGTATATCTTCCATCTGTAATATAAGTGGAAAATCTGGATCATTTTAGTTAATTTTAATGAAAACACATTGATTTTTTTCATTTGAATTGGAAACAACATTGTCATATGTCTTTTCTTGGATCTAAATAATACGAAACCTCGCTCTATGATTTGAATTTAAAATCCTCAAATTTGGTAAAATAGTGACTTTTTTTCTCGTTTTTCATGTAGTGTGATTTTACGTAAATATATTCGTTTTTACCAATATTTCGATAATACTTCATGTAGTATCACGATACATGATTTGACCTTCATATCTCAGAATTTTGCATAATATTGCATTTAAGCAAGTTTTCTTGCGTTTGGTTTTGTACTAAAAATCATCGAATTTAGCAATATTTTGACGTTTATCATCCCCATTTCCTTTATGTGATATAGAGAAAATATCATCGAATTAGGCAGTATTTTGCCGTTTTTCCACGTTTTTTTTAATTTTCAGTTTATTGTTAATAATTCATTATATATACGATAAAAATGATGCAAACACATAATTGATTAGAAATTAACAATACACACTTCATTTTCAATCAAGTATTTGTTTCTCGTTAAAATACTGAGTAAGATATTGAAAAGGGGAGAAGTTCTGTTTTTATTGCATATATCGACGTTTCAGCCGGATTAGAGCGGTTTTACGTGTACATCTTCCATCTGTAATATAAGCGGAAAATCAGGATCATTTTAGTTAATTCGAATTGTGGAAAAACACATTGATTTTTATCATTTGTATTGTAAACAACATTGTCATATTTCTTTTCTTGGATCTAAATAATAAGAAACTTCGCTCTATGATTTGAAGTTAAAATCCTCAAATTTGGTAAAATAGTGACTTTTTTTCATGTTTTTCATGTAGTGTGATTTTACGGTAATATATTCGTTTTTACCAATATTTCGATACTACTTCATGTAGTATCACGATACGTGGTTTGGCCTTCAAATCTCATAATTTCGCATAATATTGCCTTTTAAGCAAGTTTTCTTGCGTTTGGTTTTGTACTAAAAATCATCGAATTTAGCAATATTTTGACGTTTATCATCCTCATTTCCTTTATGTGATTTAAAGAAAATATCGTCGAATTAGGCAATATTTTGCCGTTTTTCTACGTTTTTGTGAATTTTCAGTTTATTGCTATTACTTCATTAAATATACGAAATAAATGATGCAAACACATAATTGATTAGAAATTAACAATAAACACTTCATTTTTATTCAACTATTTGTTTCTCGTTAAAATGCTGAGTAAGATATTTAAAAGGGGAGAAGTTCTGTTTTTATTGCATATATCGACGTTTCAGCCGGATTAGAGCGGTTTTACGTGTTCATCTTCCATCTGTAATATAAGTGGAAAATCAGGATCATTTTAGTTAATTCTAATGAAAACACATTGATTTTTTTCATTTGAATTGGAAACTACATTGTCATATGTCTTTTCTTGGATCTTAATTATACGAAACCTTGCTCTATGATTTGAAGTTAAAATCCTCAAATTTGGTAAAATAGTGACTTTTTTCACGTTTTTCATGTAGTGTGATTTTACGGTAATATATTCGTTTCTACCAATATTTCGATACTACTTCATGTAGTATCACGATACGTGGTTTGGCCTTCAAATCTCATAATTTCGCATAATATTGCCATTTAAGCAAGTTTTCTTGCGTTTGGTTTTGTACTAAAAATCATCGAATTTAGCAATATTTTGACGTTTATCATCCCCATTTCCTTTATGTGATATAGAGAAAATATCATCGAATTAGGCAGTATTTTGCCGTTTTTCCACGTTTTTTTGAATTTTCAGTTTATTGTTAATAATTCATTATATATACGATAAAAATGATGCAAACACATAATTGATTAGAAATTAACAATACACACTTCATTTTCAATCAACTATTTGTTTCTCGTTAAAATACTGAGTAAGATATTGAAAAGGGGAGAAGTTCTGTTTTTATTGCATATATCGACGTTTCAGCCGGATTAGAGCGGTTTTACGTGTACATCTTCCATCTGTAATATAAGCGGAAAATCAGGATCATTTTAGTTAATTCGAATTGTGGAAAAACACATTGATTTTTATCATTTGTATTGTAAACAACATTGTCATATGTCTTTTCTTGGATCTAAATAATAAGAAACTTCGCTCTATGATTTGAAGTTAAAATCCTCAAATTTGGTAAAATAGTGACTTTTTTCACGTTTTTCATGTAGTGTGATTTTACGGTAATATATTCGTTTCTACCAATATTTCGATACTACTTCATGTAGTATCACGATACGTGGTTTGGCCTTCAAATCTCATAATTTCGCATAATATTGCCATTTAAGCAAGTTTTCTTGCGTTTGGTTTTGTACTAAAAATCATCGAATTTAGCAATATTTTGACGTTTATCATCCTCATTTCCTTTATGTGATTTAAAGAAAATATCGTCGAATTATGCAATATTTTGCCGTTTTTCTACGTTTTTGTGAATTTTCAGTTTATTGCTATTACTTCATTAAATATACGAAATAAATGATGCAAACACATAATTGATTAGAAATTAACAATAAACACTTCATTTTTATTCAACTATTTGTTTCTCGTTAAAATGCTGAGTAAGATATTTAAAAGGGGAGAAGTTCTGTTTTTATTGCATATATCGACGTTTCTGCCGGATTAGAGCGGTTTTACGTGTTCATCTTCCATCTGTAATATAAGTGGAAAATCAGGATCATTTTAGTTAATTCTAATGAAAACACATTGATTTTTTTCATTTGAATTGGAAACTACATTGTCATATGTCTTTTCTTGGATCTTAATTATACGAAACCTTGCTCTATGATTTGAAGTTAAAATCCTCAAATTTGGTAAAATAGTGACTTTTTTCACGTTTTTCATGTGGTGTGATTTTACGGTAATATATTCGTTTCTACCAATATTTCGATACTACTTCATGTAGTATCACGATACGTGGTTTGGCCTTCAAATCTCATAATTTCGCATAATATTGCCATTTAAGCAAGTTTTCTTGCGTTTGGTTTTGTACTAAAAATCATCGAATTTAGCAATATTTTGACGTTTATCATCCTCATTTCCTTTATGTGATTTAAAGAAAATACCGTCGAATTAGGCAATATTTTGCCGTTTTTCCACGTTTTTGTGAATTTTCAGTTTATTGCTATTAATTCATTAAATATACGATATAAATGATGCAAACACATAATTGATTAGAAATTAACAATAAACACTTCATTTTTATTCAACTATTTGTTTCTCGTTAAAATGCTGAGTAAGATATTGAAAAGGGGAGAAGTTCTCTTTTTATTGCAAATATCGACGTTTCAGCCGGATTAGAGCGGTTTTACGTGTACATCTTCCATCTGTAATATAAGCGGAAAATCAGGATCATTTTAGTTAATTCTAATTGTGGAAAAACACATTGATTTTTATCATTTGTATTGGAAACAACATTGTCGTATGTCTTTTCTTGGATCTAAATAATACGAAAGCTCTATGATTTGAAGTTAAAATCCTCAAATTTGGTAAAATAGTGACTTTTTTTCTCGTTTTTCTTGTAGTGTGATTTTACGTAAATATATTCGTTTCTACTAATATTTCGATACTACTTCATGTAGTATCACGATACGTGATTTGACCTTCATATCTCAGAATTTAGCATAATATTGCATTTTAAGCAAGTTTTCTTGCGTTTGGTTTTTGTACTAAAAATCATCGAATTTATCAATGTTTTGACGTTTATCATTCCCTTTTCCTTTATGTGATATAGAGAAAATATCATCGAATTAGGCAGTATATTGCCGTTTTTTCACGTTTTTGTGAATTTTCCGTTTATTGTTATTAATTCATTATATATACGATAAAAATGAGGCAAACACATAATTGATTAGAAATTAACAATACACACTTCATTTTCAATCAACTATTTGTTTCTCGTTAAAATACTGAGTAAGATATTGAAAAGGGGAGAAGTTCTGTTTTTATTGCATATATCGACGTTTCAGCCAGATTAGAGCGGTTTTACGTGTACATCTTCCATCTGTAATATAAGCGGAAAATCAGGATCATTTTAGTTAATTCTAATTGTGGAAAAACACATTGATTTTTATCATTTGTATTGGAAACAACATTGTCATATGTCTTTTCTTTTATCTAAATAATACGAAACCTCGCTCAATGATTTGAAGTTAAAATCCTCAAATTTGGTAAAATAGTGACTTTTTTTCTCGTTTTTCATGTAGTGTGATTTTACGTAAATATATTCGTTTCTACCAATATTTCGATACTACTTCATATAGTATCACGATACGTGATTTGGCCTTCAAATCTCAGAATTTCGCATAATATTGCCTTTTAAGCAAGTTTTCTTGCGTTTGGTTTTGTACTAAAAATCATCGAATTTAGCAATATTTTGACGTTTATCATCCTCATTTCCTTCATGTGATTTAAAGAAAATATCGTCGAATTAGGCAATATTTTGCCGTTTTTCCACGTTTTTTTGAATTTTCAGTTTATTGCTATTAATTCATTAAATATACGAAATAAATGATGCAAACACATAATTGATTAAAAATTAACAATAAACACTTCATTTTTATTCAACTAATTGTTTCTCGTTAAAATGCTGAGTAAGATATTGAAAAGGGGAGAAGTTCTGTTTTTATTGCATATATCGACGTTTCAGCCGGATTAGAGCGGTTTACGTGTACATCTTCCATCTGTAATATAAGTGGAAAATCAGGATCATTTTAGTTAATTTTAATGAAAACACATTGATTTTTTTCATTTGAATTGGAAACAACATTGTCATATGTCTTTTCTTGGATCTAAATAATACGAAACCTCGCTCTATGATTTGAATTTAAAATCCTCAAATTTGGTAAAATAGTGACTTTTTTTCTCGTTTTTCATATAGTGTGATTTTACGTAAATATATTCGTTTTTACCAATATTTCGATATTACTTCATGTAGTATCACGATACATGATTTGACCTTCATATCTCAGAATTTTGCATAATATTGCATTTTAAGCAAGTTTTCTTGCGTTTGGTTTTGTACTAAAAATCATCGAATTTAGCAATATTTTGACGTTTATCATCCCCATTTCCTTTCTGTGATATAGAGAAAATATCATCGAATTAGGCAGTATTTTGCCGTTTTTCCACGTTTTTTTGAATTTTCAGTTTATTGTTAATAATTCATTATATATACGATAAAAATGATGCAAGCACATAATTGATTAGAAATTAACAATACACACTTCATTTTCAATCAACTATTTGTTTCTCGTTAAAATACTGAGTAAGATATTGAAAAGGGGAGAAGTTCTGTTTTTATTGGATATATCGACGTTTCAGCCGGATTAGAGCGGTTTTACGTGTACATCTTCCATCTGTAATATAAGCAGAAAATCAGGATCATTTTAGTTAATTCGAATTGTGGAAAAACACCTTGATTTTTATCATTTGTATTGTAAACAACATTGTCATATGTCTTTTCTTGGATCTAAATAATAAGAAACTTCGCTCTATGATTTGAAGTTAAAATCCTCAAATTTGGTAAAATAGTGACTTTTTTTCACGTTTTTCATGTAGTGTGATTTTACGGTAATATATTCGTTTCTACCAATATTTCGATACTACTTCATGTAGTATCACGATACGTGGTTTGGCCTTCAAATCTCACAATTTCGCATAATATTGCCTTTTAAGCAAGTTTTCTTGCGTTTGGTTTTGTACTAAAAATCATCGAATTTAGCAATATTTTGACGTTTATCATCCTCATTTCCTTTATGTGATTTAAAGAAAATATCGTCGAATTAGGCAATATTTTGCCGTTTTTCCACGTTTTTGTGAATTTTCAGTTTATTGCTATTAATTCATTAAATATACGATATAAATGATGCAAACACATAATTGATTAGAAATTAACAATAAACACTTCATTTTTATTCAACTATTTGTTTCTCGTTAAAATGCTGAGTAAGATATTGAAAAGGGGAGAAGTTCTCTTTTTATTGCAAATATCGACGTTTCAGCCGGATTAGAGCGGTTTTACGTGTACATCTTCCATCTGTAATATAAGCGGAAAATCAGGATCATTTTAGTTAATTCTAATTGTGGAAAAACACATTGATTTTTATCATTTGTATTGGAAACAACATTGTCGTATGTCTTTTCTTGGATCTAAATAATACGAAAGCTCTATGATTTGAAGTTAAAATCCTCAAATTTGGTAAAATAGTGACTTTTTTTCTCGTTTTTCATGTAGTGTGATTTTACGTAAATATATTCGTTTTTACCAATATTTCGATACTACTTCATGTAGTATCACGATACGTGATTTGACCTTCAAATCTCAGAATTTAGCATAATATTGCGTTTTAAGCAAGTTTTCTTGCGTTTGGTTTTGTACTAAAAATCATCGAATTTATCAATGTTTTGACGTTTATCATTCCCTTTTCCTTTATGTGATATAGAGAAAATATCATCGAATTAGGCAGTATATTGCCGTTTTTTCACGTTTCTGTGAATTTTCCGTTTATTGTTATTAATTCATTATATATACGATAAAAATGAGGCAAACACATAATTGATTAGAAATTAACAATACACACTTCATTTTCAATCAACTATTTGTTTCTCGTTAAAATACTGAGTAAGATATTGAAAAGGGGAGAAGTTCTGTTTTTATTGCATATATCGACGTTTCAGCCAGATTAGAGCGGTTTTACGTGTTCATCTTCCATCTGCAATATAAGCGGAAAATCAGGATCAATTTAGTTAATTCGAATTGTGGAAAAACACATTGATTTTTATCATTTGTATTGGAAACAACATTGTCATATGTCTTTTCTTTTATCTAAATAATACGAAACCTCGCTCAATGATTTGAAGTTAAAATCCTCAAATTTGGTAAAATAGTGACTTTTTTTCTCGTTTTTCATGTAGTGTGATTTTACGTAAATATATTCGTTTCTACCAATATTTCGATACTACTTCATATAGTATCACGATACGTGATTTGGCCTTCAAATCTCAGAATTTTGCATAATATTGCATTTTAAGCAAGTTTTCTTGCGTTTGGTTTTGTACTAAAAATCATCGAATTTAGCAATATTTTGACGTTTATCATCCCCATTTCCTTTCTGTGATATAGAGAAAATATCATCGAATTAGGCAGTATTTTGCCGTTTTTCCAAGTTTTTTTGAATTTTCAGTTTATTGTTAATAATTCATTATATATACGATAAAAATGATGCAAACACATAATTGATTAGAAATTAACAATACACACTTCATTTTCAATCAACTATTTGTTTCTCGTTAAAATACTGTGTAAGATATTGAAAAGGGGAGAAGTTCTGTTTTTATTGGATATATCGACGTTTCAGCCGGATTAGAGCGGTTTTACGTGTACATCTTCCATCTGTAATATAAGCAGAAAATCAGGATCATTTTAGTTAATTCGAATTGTGGAAAAACACCTTGATTTTTATCATTTGTATTGTAAACAACATTGTCATATGTCTTTTCTTGGATCTAAATAATAAGAAACTTCGCTCTATGATTTGAAGTTAAAATCCTCAAATTTGGTAAAATAGTGACTTTTTTTCACGTTTTTCATGTAGTGTGATTTTACGGTAATATATTCGTTTTTACCAATATTTCGATACTACTTCATGTAGTATCACGATACGTGGTTTGGCCTTCAAATCTCACAATTTCGCATAATATTGCCTTTTAAGCAAGTTTTCTTGCGTTTGGTTTTGTACTAAAAATCATCGAATTTAGCAATATTTTGACGTTTATCATCCTCATTTCCTTTATGTGATTTAAAGAAAATATCGTCGAATTAGGCAATATTTTGCCGTTTTTCTACGTTTTTGTGAATTTTCAGTTTATTGCTATTACTTCATTAAATATACGAAATAAATGATGCAAACACATAATTGATTAGAAATTAACAATAAACACTTCATTTTTATTCAACTATTTGTTTCTCGTTAAAATGCTGAGTAAGATATTGAAAAGGGGAGAAGTTCTCTTTTTATTGCAAATATCGACGTTTCAGCCGGATTAGAGCGGTTTTACGTGTACATCTTCCATCTGTAATATAAGCGGAAAATCAGGATCATTTTAGTTAATTCTAATTGTGGAAAAACACATTGATTTTTATCATTTGTATTGGAAACAACATTGTCGTATGTCTTTTCTTGGATCTAAATAATACGAAAGCTCTATGATTTGAAGTTAAAATCCTCAAATTTGGTAAAATAGTGACTTTTTTTCTCGTTTTTCATGTAGTGTGATTTTACGTAAATATATTCGTTTTTACCAATATTTCGATACTACTTCATGTAGTATCACGATACGTGATTTGACCTTCAAATCTCAGAATTTAGCATAATATTGCGTTTTAAGCAAGTTTTCTTGCGTTTGGTTTTGTACTAAAAATCATCGAATTTATCAATGTTTTGACGTTTATCATTCCCTTTTCCTTTATGTGATATAGAGAAAATATCATCGAATTAGGCAGTATATTGCCGTTTTTTCACGTTTCTGTGAATTTTCCGTTTATTGTTATTAATTCATTATATATACGATAAAAATGAGGCAAACACATAATTGATTAGAAATTAACAATACACACTTCATTTTCAATCAACTATTTGTTTCTCGTTAAAATACTGAGTAAGATATTGAAAAGGGGAGAAGTTCTGTTTTTATTGCATATATCGACGTTTCAGCCAGATTAGAGCGGTTTTACGTGTTCATCTTCCATCTGCAATATAAGCGGAAAATCAGGATCAATTTAGTTAATTCGAATTGTGGAAAAACACATTGATTTTTATCATTTGTATTGGAAACAACATTGTCATATGTCTTTTCTTTTATCTAAATAATACGAAACCTCGCTCAATGATTTGAAGTTAAAATCCTCAAATTTGGTAAAATAGTGACTTTTTTTCTCGTTTTTCATGTAGTGTGATTTTACGTAAATATATTCGTTTCTACCAATATTTCGATACTACTTCATATAGTATCACGATACGTGATTTGGCCTTCAAATCTCAGAATTTCGCATAATATTGCCTTTTAAGCAAGTTTTCTTGCGTTTGGTTTTGTACTAAAAATCATCGAATTTAGCAATATTTTGACGTTTATCATCCCCTTTTCCTTTATGTGATATAGAGAAAATATCATCGAATTAGGCAGTATTTTGCCGTTTTTCCACGTTTTTTTGAATTTTCAGTTTATTGTTATTAATTCATTATATATACGATAAAAATGATGAAAACTCATAATTGTTTAGAAATTAACAATACACACTTCATTTTCAATCAACTATTTGTTTCTCGTTAAAATACTGAGTAAGATATTGAAAAGGGGAGAAGTTCTGTTTTTATTGCATATATCGACGTTTCAGCCGGATTAGAGCGGTTTTACGTGTACATCTTCCATCTGTAATATAAGCGGAAAATCAGGATCATTTTAGTTAATTCGAATTGTGGAAAAACACATTGATTTTTATCATTTGTATTGTAAACAACATTGTCATATGTCTTTTCTTGGATCTAAATAATAAAAAACTTCGCTCTATGATTTGAAGTTAAAATCCTCAAATTTGGTAAAATAGTGACTTTTTTTCACGTTTTTCATGTAGTGTGATTTTACGGTAATATATTCGTTTTTACCAATATTTCGATACTACTTCATGTAGTATCACGATACGTGGTTTGGCCTTCAAATCTCATAATTTCGCATAATATTGCCTTTTTAAGCAAGTTTTCTTGCGTTTGGTTTTGTACTAAAAATCATCGAATTTAGCAATATTTTGACGTTTATTATCCTCATTTCCTTTATGTGATTTAAAGAAAATATCGTCGAATTAGGCAATATTTTGCCGTTTTTCTACGTTTTTGTGAATTTTCAGTTTATTGCTATTACTTCATTAAATATACGAAATAAATGATGCAAACACATAATTGATTAGAAATTAACAATAAACACTTCATTTTTATTCAACTATTTGTTTCTCGTTAAAATGCTGAGTAAGATATTGAAAAGGGGAGAAGTTCTGTTTTTATTGCATATATCGACGTTTCAGCCGGATTAGAGCGGTTTTATGTGTTCATCTTCCATCTGTAATATAAGTGGAAAATTAGGATCATTTTAGTTAATTCTAATGAAAACACATTGATTTTTTTCATTTGAACTGGAAACTACATTGTCATATGTCTTTTCTTGGATCTTAATTATACGAAACCTTGCTCTATGATTTGAAGTTAAAATCCTCAAATTTGGTAAAATAGTGACTTTTTTCTCGTTTTTCATGTAGTGTGATTTTACGTAAATATATTCGTTTTTACCAATATTTCGATACTACTTCATGTAGTATCACGATACGTGATTTGACCTTCATATCTCAGAATTTTGCATAATATTGCATTTTAAGCAAGTTTTCTTGCGTTTTGGTTTTGTACTAAAAATCATCGAATTTAGCAATATTTTGACGTTTATCATCCTCATTTCCTTTATGTGATTTAAAGAAAATACCGTCGAATTAGGCAATATTTTGCCGTTTTTCCACGTTTTTGTGAATTTTCAGTTTATTGCTATTAATTCATTAAATATACGATATAAATGATGCAAACACGTAATTGATTAGAAATTAACAATAAACACTTCATTTTTATTCAACTATTTGTTTCTCGTTAAAATGCTGAGTAAGATATTGAAAAGGGGAGAAGTTCTCTTTTTATTGCAAATATCGACGTTTCAGCCGGATTAGAGCGATTTTACGTGTACATCTTCCATCTGTAATATAAGCGGAAAATCAGGATCATTTTAGTTAATTCTAATTGTGGAAAAACACATTGATTTTTATCATTTGTATTGGAAACAACATTGTCGTATGTCTTTTCTTGGATCTAAATAATACGAAAGCTCTATGATTTGAAGTTAAAATCCTCAAATTTGGTAAAATAGTGACTTTTTTTCTCGTTTTTCATGTAGTGTGATTTTACGTAAATATATTCGTTTTTAACCAATATTTCGATACTACTTCATGTAGTATCACGATACGTGATTTGACCTTCATATCTCAGAATTTAGCATAATATTGCATTTTAAGCAAGTTTTCTTGCGTTTGGTTTTGTACTAAAAATCATCGAATTTATCAATGTTTTGACGTTTATCATTCCCTTTTCCTTTATGTGATATAGAGAAAATATCATCGAATTAGGCAGTATATTGCCGTTTTTTCACGTTTTTGTGAATTTTCCGTTTATTGTTATTAATTCATTATATATACGATAAAAATGAGGCAAACACATAATTGATTAGAAATTAACAATACACACTTCATTTTCAATCAACTATTTGTTTCTCGTTAAAATACTGAGTAAGATATTGAAAAGGGGAGAAGTTCTGTTTTTATTGCATATATCGACGTTTCAGCCAGATTAGAGCGGTTTTACGTGTACATCTTCCATCTGTAATATAAGCGGAAAATCAGGATCATTTTAGTTAATTCTAATTGTGGAAAAACACATTGATTTTTATCATTTGTATTGGAAACAACATTGTCATATGTCTTTTCTTTTATCTAAATAATACGAAACCTCGCTCAATGATTTGAAGTTAAAATCCTCAAATTTGGTAAAATAGTGACTTTTTTTCTCGTTTTTCATGTAGTGTGATTTTACGTAAATATATTCGTTTCTACCAATATTTCGATACTACTTCATATAGTATCACGATACGTGATTTGGCCTTCAAATCTCAGAATTTCGCATAATATTGCCTTTTAAGCAAGTTTTCTTGCGTTTGGTTTTGTACTAAAAATCATCGAATTTAGCAATATTTTGACGTTTATCATCCTCATTTCCTTCATGTGATTTAAAGAAAATATCGTCGAATTAGGCAATATTTTGCCGTTTTTCCACGTTTTTTTGAATTTTCAGTTTATTGCTATTAATTCATTAAATATACGAAATAAATGATGCAAACACATAATTGATTAAAAATTAACAATAAACACTTCATTTTTATTCAACTATTTGTTTGTCGTTAAAATGCTGAGTAAGATATTGAAAAGGGCAGAAGTTCTGTTTGTATTGCATATATCGACGTTTCAGCCGGATTAGAGCGGTTTACGTGTACATCTTCCATCTGTAATATAAGTGGAAAATCAGGATCATTTTAGTTAATTTTAATGAAAACACATTGATTTTTTTCATTTGAATTGGAAACAACATTGTCATATGTCTTTTCTTGGATCTAAATAATACGAAACCTCGCTCTATGATATGAATTTAAAATCCTCAAATTTGGTAAAATAGTGACTTTTTTTCTCGTTTTTCATGTAGTGTGATTTTACGTAAATATATTCGTTTTTACCAATATTTCGATATTACTTCATGTAGTATCACGATACATGATTTGACCTTCATATCTCAGAATTTTGCATAATATTGCATTTTAAGCAAGTTTTCTTGCGTTTGGTTTTGTACTAAAAATCATCGAATTTAGCAATATTTTGACGTTTATCATCCCCATTTCCTTTATGTGATATAGAGAAAATATCATCGAATTAGGCAGTATTTTGCCGTTTTTCCACGTTTTTTTGAATTTTCAGTTTATTGTTAATAATTCATTATATATACGATAAAAATGATGCAAACACATAATTGATTAGAAATTAACAATACACACTTCATTTTCAATCAACTATTTGTTTCTCGTTAAAATACTGAGTAAGATATTGAAAAGGGGAGAAGTTCTGTTTTTATTGCATATATCGACGTTTCAGCCGGATTAGAGCGGTTTTACGTGTACATCTTCCATCTGTAATATAAGCGGAAAATCAGGATCATTTTAGTTAATTCGAATTGTGGAAAAACACATTGATTTTTATCATTTGTATTGTAAACAACATTGTCATATGTCTTTTCTTGGATCTAAATAATAAGAAACTTCGCTCTATGATTTGAAGTTAAAATCCTCAAATTTGGTAAAATAGTGACTTTTTTCACGTTTTTCATGTAGTGTGATTTTACGGTAATATATTCGTTTTTACCAACATTTCGATACTACTTCATGTAGTATCACGATACGTGGTTTGGCCTTCAAATCTCATAATTTCGCATAATTTTGCCTTTTAAGCAAGTTTTCTTGCGTTTGGTTTTGTACTAAAAATCATCGAATTTAGCAATATTTTGACGTTTATCATCCTCATTTCCTTTATGTGATTTAAAGAAAATACCGTCGAATTAGGCAATATTTTGCCGTTTTTCCACGTTTTTTTGAATTTTCAGTTTATTGCTATTAATTCATTAAATATACGAAATAAATAATGCAAACACATAATTGATTAAAAATTAACAATAAACACTTCATTTTTATTCAACTATTTGTTTCTCGTTAAAATGCTGAGTAAGATATTGAAAAGGGGAGAAGTTCTCTTTTTATTGCAAATATCGACGTTTCAGCCGGATTAGAGCGGTTTTACGTGTACATCTTCCATCTGTAATATAAGCGGAAAATCAGGATCATTTTAGTTAATCCTAATTGTGGAAAAACACATTGATTTTTATCATTTGTATTGGAAACAACATTGTCATATGTCTTTTCTTGGATCTAAATAATACAAAACCTCGCTCTATGATTTGAAGTTAAAATCCTCAAATTTGGTAAAATAGTGACTTTTTTTCTCGTTTTTCATGTAGTGTGATTATACGTAAATATATTCGTTTTTACCAATATTTCGATACTACTTCATGTAGTATCACGATACGTGATTTGACCTTCATATCTCAGAATTTTGCATAATATTGTATTTTAAGCAAGTTTTCTTGCGTTTGGTTTTGTACTAAAAATCATCGAATTCATCAATGTTTTGACGTTTATCATCCCCTTTTCCTTTATGTGATATAGAGAAAATATCATCGAATTAGGCAGTATTTTGCCGTTTTTTCACGTTTTTGTGAATTTTCAGTTTATTGTTATTAATCATTATATATACGATAAAAATGATGCAAACACATAATTGATTAGAAATTAACAATACACACTTCATTTTCAATCAACTATTTGTTTCTCGTTAAAATACTGAGTAAGATATTGAAAAGGGGAGAAGTTCTGTTTTTATTGCATATATCGACGTTTCAGCCAGATTAGAGCGGTTTTACGTGTACATCTTCCATCTGCAATATAAGCGGAAAATCAGGATCAATTTAGTTAATTCTAATTGTGGAAAACACATTGATTTTTATCATTTGTATTGGAAACAACATTGTCATATGTCTTTTCTTGGATCTAAATAATACGAAACCTCGCTCAATGATTTGAAGTTAAAATCCTCAAATTTGGTAAAATAGTGACTTTTTTCTCGTTTTTCATGTAGTGTGATTTTACGTAAATATATTCGTTTTTACCAATATTTCGATACTACTTCATGTAGTATCACGATAAGTGATTTGACCTTCATATCTCAGAATTTTTCATAATATTGCATTTTAAGCAAGTTTTCTTGCGTTTGGTTTTGTACTAAAAATCATCGAATTTAGCAATATTTTGACGTTTATCATCCTCATTTCCTTTATGTGATTTAAAGAAAATACCGTCGAATTAGGCAATATTTTGCCGTTTTTCCACGTTTTTGTGAATTTTCAGTTTATTGCTATTAATTCATTAAATATACGATATAAATGATGCAAACACATAATTGATTAGAAATTAACAATAAACACTTCATTTTTATTCAACTATTTGTTTCTCGTTAAAATGCTGAGTAAGATATTGAAAAGGGGAGAAGTTCTCTTTTTATTGCAAATATCGACGTTTCAGCCGGATTAGAGCGGTTTTACGTGTACATCTTCCATCTGTAATATAAGCGGAAAATCAGGATCATTTTAGTTAATTCTAATTGTGGAAAAACACATTGATTTTTATCATTTGTATTGGAAACAACATTGTCGTATGTCTTTTCTTGGATCTAAATAATACGAAAGCTTTATGATTTGAAGTTAAAATCCTCAAATTTGGTAAAATAGTGACTTTTTTTCTCGTTTTTCATGTAGTGTGATTTTACGTAAATATATTCGTTTTTACCAATATTTCGATACTACTTCATGTAGTATCACGATACGTGATTTGACCTTCAAATCTCAGAATTTAGCATAATATTGCGTTTTAAGCAAGTTTTCTTGCGTTTGGTTTTGTACTAAAAATCATCGAATTTATCAATGTTTTGGCGTTTATCATTCCCTTTTCCTTTATGTGATATAGAGAAAATATCATCGAATTAGGCAGTATATTGCCGTTTTTTCACGTTTCTGTGAATTTCCCGTTTATTGTTATTAATTCATTATATATACGATAAAAATGAAGCAAACACATAATTGATTAGAAATTAACAATACACACTTCATTTTCAATCAACTATTTGTTTCTCGTTAAAATACTGAGTAAGATATTGAAAAGGGGAGAAGTTCTGTTTTTATTGCATATATCGACGTTTCAGCCAGATTAGAGCGGTTTTACGTGTTCATCTTCCATCTGCAATATAAGCGGAAAATCAGGATCAATTTAGTTAATTCGAATTGTGGAAAAACACATTGATTTTTATCATTTGTATTGGAAACAACATTGTCATATGTCTTTTCTTTTATCTAAATAATACGAAACCTCGCTCAATGATTTGAAGTTAAAATCCTCAAATTTGGTAAAATAGTGACTTTTTTTCTCGTTTTTCATGTAGTGTGATTTTACGTAAATATATTCGTTTTTACCAATATTTCGATATTACTTCATGTAGTATCACGATACATGATTTGACCTTCATATCTCAGAATTTTGCATAATATTGCATTTTAAGCAAGTTTTCTTGCGTTTGGTTTTGTACTAAAAATCATCGAATTTAGCAATATTTTGACGTTTATCATCCTCATTTCCTTTATGTGATTTAAAGAAAATACCGTCGAATTAGGCAATATTTTGCCGTTTTTCCACGTTTTTGTGAATTTTCAGTTTATTGCTATTAATTCATTAAATATACGATATAAATGATGCAAACACATAATTGATTAGAAATTAACAATAAACACTTCATTTTTATTCAACTATTTGTTTCTCGTTAAAATGCTGAGTAAGATATTGAAAAGGGGAGAAGTTCTCTTTTTATTGCAAATATCGACGTTTCAGCCGGATTAGAGCGGTTTTACGTGTACATCTTCCATCTGTAATATAAGCGGAAAATCAGGATCATTTTAGTTAATTCTAATTGTGGAAAAACACATTGATTTTTATCATTTGTATTGGAAACAACATTGTCGTATGTCTTTTCTTGGATCTAAATAATACGAAAGCTCTATGATTTGAAGTTAAAATCCTCAAATTTGGTAAAAAAGTGACTTTTTTTCTCGTTTTTCATGTAGTGTGATTTTACGTAAATATATTCGTTTTTACCAATATTTCGATACTACTTCATGTAGTATCACGATACGTGATTTGACCTTCATATCTCAGAATTTAGCATAATATTGCATTTTAAGCAAGTTTTCTTGCGTTTGGTTTTGTACTAAAAATCATCGAATTTAGCAATATTTTGACGTTTATTATCCCCATTTCCTTTATGTGATATAGAGAAAATATCATCGAATTAGGCAGTATTTTGCCGTTTTTTCACGTTTTTGTGAATTTTCCGTTTATTGTTATTAATTCATTATATATACGATAAAAATGAGGCAAACACATAATTGATTAGAAATTAACAATACACACTTCATTTTCAATCAACTATTTGTTTCTCGTTAAAATACTGAGTAAGATATTGAAAAGGGGAGAAGTTCTGTTTTTATTGCATATATCGACGTTTCATCCAGATTAGAGCGGTTTTACGTGTACATCTTCCATCTGTAATATAAGCGGAAAATCAGGATCATTTTAGTTAATTCTAATTGTGGAAAAAACACATTGATTTTTATCATTTGTATTGGAAACAACATTGTCATATGTCTTTTCTTTTATCTAAATAATACGAAACCTCGCTCAATGATTTGAAGTTAAAATCCTCAAATTTGGTAAAATAGTGACTTTTTTTCTCGTTTTTCATGTAGTGTGATTTTACGTAAATATATTCGTTTCTACCAATATTTCGATACTACTTCATATAGAATCACGATACGTGATTTGGCCTTCAAATCTCAGAATTTCGCATAATATTGCCTTTTAAGCAAGTTTTCTTGCGTTTGGTTTTGTACTAAAAATCATCGAATTTAGCAATATTTTGACGTTTATTATCCCCATTTCCTTTATGTGATATAGAGAAAATATCATCGAATTAGGCAGTATTTTGCCGTTTTTCCACGTTTTTTTGAATTTTCAGTTTATTGTTAATAATTCATTATATATACGATATAAATGATGCAAACACATAATTGATTAGAAATTAACAATAAACACTTCATTTTTATTCAACTATTTGTTTCTCGTTAAAATGCTGAGTAAGATATTGAAAAGGGGAGAAGTTCTGTTTTTATTGCATATATCGACGTTTCAGCCGGATTAGAGCGGTTTTACGTGTACATCTTCCATCTGTAATATAAGCGGAAAATCAGGATCATTTTAGTTAATTCTAATTGTGGAAAAACACATTGATTTTTATCATTTGTATTGGAAACAACATTGTCGTATGTCTTTTCTTGGATCTAAATAATACGAAAGCTCTATTATTTGAAGTTAAAATCCTCAAATTTGGTAAAATAGTGACTTTTTTTCTCGTTTTTCATGTAGTGTGATTTTACGTAAATATATTCGTTTTTACCAATATTTCGATACTACTTCATGTAGTATCACGATACGTGATTTGACCTTCATATCTAAGAATTTAGCATAATATTGCGTTTTAAGCAAGTTTTCTTGCGTTTGGTTTTGTTCTAAAAATCATCGAATTTATCAATGTTTTGACGTTTATCATTCCCTTTTCCTTTATGTGATATAGAGAAAATATCATCGAATTAGGCAGGATATTGCCGTTTTTTCACGTTTTTGTGAATTTTCCGTTTATTGTTATTAATTCATTATATATACGATAAAAATGAGGCAAACACATAATTGATTAGAAATTAACAATACACACTTCATTTTCAATCAACTATTTGTTTCTCGTTAAAATACTGAGTAAGATATTTAAAAGGGGAGAAGTTCTGATTTTATTGCAAATATCGACGTTTCAGCCAGATTAGAGCGGTTTTACGTGTACATCTTCCATCTGCAATATAAGCGGAAAATCAGGATCAATTTAGTTAATTCGAATTGTGGAAAAACACATTGATTTTTATCATTTGTATTGTAAACAACATTGTCATATGTCTTTTCTTGGATCTAAATAATAAGAAACTTCGCTCTATGATTTGAAGTTAAAATCCTCAAATTTGGTAAAATAGTGACTTTTTCACGTTTTTCATGTAGTGTGATTTTACGGTAATATATTCGTTTTTACCAATATTTCGATACTACTTCATGTAGTATCACGATACGTGGTTTGGCCTTCAAATCTCATAATTTCGCATAATATTGCCTTTTAAGCAAGTTTTCTTGCGTTTGGTTTTGTACTAAAAATCATCGAATTTAGCAATATTTTGACGTTTATCATCCTCATTTCCTTTATGTGATTTAAAGAAAATATCGTCGAATTAGGCAATATTTTGCCGTTTTTCTACGTTTTTGTGAATTTTCAGTTTATTGCTATTACTTCATTAAATATACGAAATAAATGATGCAAACACATAATTGATTAGAAATTAACAATAAACACTTCATTTTTATTCAACTATTTGTTTCTCGTTAAAATGCTGAGTAAGATAAAAAAAAAGGGGAGAAGTTCTATTTTTATTGCATATATCGACGTTTCAGCCGGATTAGAGCGGTTTTACGTGTACATCTTCCATCTGTAATATAAGTGGAAAATCAGGATCATTTTAGTTAATTCTAATGAAAACACATTGATTTTTTTCATATGAATTGGAAACTACATTGTCATATGTCTTTTCTTGGATCTTAATTATACGAAACCTTGCTCTATGATTTGAAGTTAAAATCCTCAAATTTGGTAAAATAGTGACTTTTTTCTCGTTTTTCATGTAGTGTGATTTTACGTAAATATATTCGTTTTTACCAGTATTTCGATACTACTTCATATAGTATCACGATACGTGATTTGGCCTTCAAATCTCAGAATTTCGCATAATATTGCCTTTTAAGCAAGTTTTCTTGCGTTTGGTTTTGTACTAAAAATCATCGAATTTAGCAATATTTTGACGTTTATCATCCTCATTTCCTTCATGTGATTTAAAGAAAATATCGTCGAATTAGGCAATGTTTTGCCGTTTTTCCACGTTTTTTTGAATTTTCAGTTTATTGCTATTAATTCATTAAATATACGAAATAAATGATGCAAACACATAATTTATTAGAAATTAACAATAAACACTTCATTTGTATTCAACTATTTGTTTCTCGTTAAAATGCTGAGTAAGATATTGAAAAGGGGAGAAGTTCTGTTTTTATTGCATATATCGACGTTTCAGCCGGATTAGAGCGGTTTTACGTGTACATCTTCCATCTGTAATATAAGTGGAAAATCAGGATCATTTTAGTTAATTCTAATGAAAACACATTGATTTTTTTCATTTGAATTGGAAACAACATTGTCATATGTCTTTTCTTGGATCTAAATAATACGAAAGCTCTATGATTTGAAGTTAAAATCCTCAAATTTGGTAAAATAGTGACTTTTTTTCTCGTTTTTCATGTAGTGTGATTTTACGTAAATATAATCGTTTTTACCAATATTTCGATACTACTTCATGTAGTATCACGATACGTGATTTGACCTTCATATCTCAGAATTTTGCATAATATTGCATTTAAGCAAGTTTTCTTGCGTTTGGTTTTGTACTAAAAATCATCGAATTTAGCAATATTTTGACGTTTATTATCCCCATTTCCTTTATGTGATATAGAGAAAATATCATCGAATTAGGCAGTATTTTGCCGTTTTTCCACGTTTTTTTGAATTTTCAGTTTATTGTTAATAATTCATTATATATACGATATAAATGATGCAAACACATAATTGATTAGAAATTAACAATAAACACTTCATTTTTATTCAACTATTTGTTTCTCGTTAAAATGCTGAGTAAGATATAGAAAAGGGGAGAAGTTCTGTTTTTATTGCATATATCGACGTTTTAGCCGGATTAGAGCGGTTTTACGTGTACATCTTCCATCTGTAATATAAGCGGAAAATCAGGATCATTTTAGTTAATTCTAATTGTGGAAAAACACATTGATTTTTATCATTTGTATTGGAAACAACATTGTCGTATGTCTTTTCTTGGATCTAAATAATACGAAAGCTCTATTATTTGAAGTTAAAATCCTCAAATTTGGTAAAATAGTAACTTTTTTTCTCGTTTTTCATGTAGTGTGATTTTACGTAAATATATTCGTTTTTACCAATATTTCGATACTACTTCATGTAGTATCACGATACGTGATTTGACCTTCATATCTCAGAATTTTGCATAATATTGCATTTTAAGCAAGTTTTCTTGCGTTTGGTTTTGTTCTAAAAATCATCGAATTTATCAATGTTTTGACGTTTATCATTCCCTTTTCCTTTATGTGATATAGAGAAAATATCATCGAATTAGGCAGTATATTGCCGTTTTTTCACGTTTTTGTGAATTTTCCGTTTATTGTTATTAATTCATTATATATACGATAAAAATGAGGCAAACACATAATTGATTAGAAATTAACAATACACACTTCATTTTCAATCAACTATTTGTTTCTCGTTAAAATACTGAGTAAGATATTGAAAAGGGGAGAAGTTCTGATTTTATTGCATATATCGACGTTTCAGCCAGATTAGAGCGGTTTTACGTGTACATCTTCCATCTGCAATATAAGCGGAAAATCAGGATCAATTTAGTTAATTCGAATTGTGGAAAAACACATTGATTTTTATCATTTGTATTGTAAACAACATTGTCATATGTCTTTTCTTGGATCTAAATAATAAGAAACTTCGCTCTATGATTTGAAGTTAAAATCCTCAAATTTGGTAAAATAGTGACTTTTTCACGTTTTTCATGTAGTGTGATTTTACGGTAATATATTCGTTTTTACCAATATTTCGATACTACTTCATGTAGTATCACGATACGTGGTTTGGCCTTCAAATCTCATAATTTCGCATAATATTGCCTTTTAAGCAAGTTTTCTTGCGTTTGGTTTTGTACTAAAAATCATCGAATTTAGCAATATTTTGACGTTTATCATCCTCATTTCCTTTATGTGATTTAAAGAAAATATCGTCGAATTAGGCAATATTTTGCCGTTTTTCTACGTTTTTGTGAATTTTCAGTTTATTGCTATTACTTCATTAAATATACGAAATAAATGATGCAAACACATAATTGATTAGAAATTAACAATAAACACTTCATTTTTATTCAACTATTTGTTTCTCGTTAAAATGCTGAGTAAGATAAAAAAAAAGGGGAGAAGTTCTGTTTTTATTGCATATATCGACGTTTCAGCCGGATTAGAGCGGTTTTACGTGTACATCTTCCATCTGTAATATAAGTGGAAAATCAGGATCATTTTAGTTAATTCTAATGAAAACACATTGATTTTTTTCATATGAATTGGAAACTACATTGTCATATGTCTTTTCTTGGATCTTAATTATACGAAACCTTGCTCTATGATTTGAAGTTAAAATCCTCAAATTTGGTAAAATAGTGACTTTTTTCTCGTTTTTCATGTAGTGTGATTTTACGTAAATATATTCGTTTTTACCAGTATTTCGATACTACTTCATATAGTATCACGATACGTGATTTGGCCTTCAAATCTCAGAATTTCGCATAATATTGCCTTTTAAGCAAGTTTTCTTGCGTTTGGTTTTGTACTAAAAATCATCGAATTTAGCAATATTTTGACGTTTATCATCCTCATTTCCTTCATGTGATTTAAAGAAAATATCGTCGAATTAGGCAATGTTTTGCCGTTTTTCCACGTTTTTTTGAATTTTCAGTTTATTGCTATTAATTCATTAAATATACGAAATAAATGATGCAAACACATAATTTATTAGAAATTAACAATAAACACTTCATTTGTATTCAACTATTTGTTTCTCGTTAAAATGCTGAGTAAGATATTGAAAAGGGGAGAAGTTCTGTTTTTATTGCATATATCGACGTTTCAGCCGGATTAGAGCGGTTTTACGTGTACATCTTCCATCTGTAATATAAGTGGAAAATCAGGATCATTTTAGTTAATTCTAATGAAAACACATTGATTTTTTTCATTTGAATTGGAAACAACATTGTCATATGTCTTTTCTTGGATCTAAATAATACGAAAGCTCTATGATTTGAAGTTAAAATCCTCAAATTTGGTAAAATAGTGACTTTTTTTCTCGTTTTTCATGTAGTGTGATTTTACGTAAATATAATCGTTTTTACCAATATTTCGATACTACTTCATGTAGTATCACGATACGTGATTTGACCTTCATATCTCAGAATTTAGCATAATATTGCATTTTAAGCAAGTTTTCTTGCGTTTGGTTTTGTACTAAAAATCATCGAATTTATCAATGTTTTGACGTTTATCATTCCCTTTTCCTTTATGTGATATAGAGAAAATATCATCGAATTAGGCAGTATATTGCCGTTTTTTCACGTTTTTGTGAATTTTCCGTTTATTGTTATTTATTCATTATATATACGATAAAAATGAGGCAAACACATAATTGATTAGAAATTAGCAATACACACTTCATTTTCAATCAACTATTTGTTTCTCGTTACATTCTGAGTAAGATATTGAAAAGGGGAGAAGTTCTGTTTTTATTGCATATATCGACGTTTCAGCCAGATTAGAGCGGTTTTACGTGTACATCTTCCATCTGTAATATAAGCGGAAAATCAGGATCATTTTAGTTAATTCTAATTGTGGAAAAACACATTGATTTTTATCATTTGTATTGGAAACAACATTGTCATATGTCTTTTCTTTTATCTAAATAATACGAAACCTCGCTCAATGATTTGAAGTTAAAATCCTAAAATTTGGTAAAATAGTGACTTTTTTTCTCGTTTTTCATGTAGTGTGATTTTACGTAAATCATTGAGCGAGGTTTCGTATTATTTAGATAAAAGAAAAGACATATGACAATGTTGTTTCCAATACAAATGATAAAAATCAATGTGTTTTTCCACAATTAGAATTAACTAAAATTTTAGTTAATTCTAATTGTGGAAAAACACATTGATTTTTATCATTTGTATTGGAAAACACATTGTCATGTCTTTTCTTTTATCTAAATAATACGAAACCTCGCTCAATGATTTGAAGTTAAAATCCTCAAATTTGGTAAAATAGTGACTTTTTTTCTCGTTTTTCATGTAGTGTGATTTTACGTAAATATATTCGTTTCTACCAATATTTCGATACTACTTCATATAGTATCACGATCCGTGATTTGGCCTTCAAATCTCAGAATTTCGCATAATATTGCCTTTTAAGCAAGTTTTCTTGCGTTTGGTTTTGTACTAAAAATCATCGAATTTAGCAATATTTTGACGTTTATCATCCTCATTTCATTCATGTGATTAAAAGAAAATATCGTCGAATTATGCAATATTTTGCCGTTTTTGCACGTTTTTGTGAATTTTCAGTTTATTGCTATTAATTCATTATATATACGATATAAATGATGCAAACACATAATTGATTAGAAATTAACAATAAACACTTCATTTTCAATCAACAATTTGTTTCTCGTTGAAATGCTGAGTAAGATATTGAAAAGGGGAGAAGTTCTGTTTTTATTGCATATATCGACGTTTCAGCCGGATTAGAGCGGTTTTACGTGTACAACTTCCATCTGTAATATAAGCGGAAAATCTGGATCATTTTAGTTAATTCTAATTGTGGAAAAACACATTGATTTTTATCATTTGTATTGGAAAACACATTGTCATATGTCTTTTCTTGGATCTAAATAATACGAAACCTCGCTCTATGATTTGAAGTTAAAATCCTCAAATTTGGTAAAATAGTGACTTTTTTTTCGTTTTTCATGTAGTGTGATTTTACGTAAATATATTCGTTTTTACCAATATTTCGATACTACTTCATGTAGTATCACGATACGTGATTTGGCCTTCAAATCTCAGAATTTCGCATAATATTGCCTTTTAAGGAAGTTTTCTTGCGTTTGGTTTTGTACTAAAAATCATCGAATTTAGCAATATTTTGACGTTTATCATCCTCATTTCCTTTATGTGATTTAAAGAAAATACCGTCTAATTAGGCAATTTTTTGCCGTTTTTCCACGTTTTTGTGAATTTTCAGTTTATTGCTATTAATTCATTAAATATACGATATAAATGATGCAAACACATAATTGATTAGAAATTAACAATAAACACTTCATTTTTATTCAACTATTTGTTTCTCGTTAAAATGCTGAGTAAGATATTGAAAAGGGGAGAAGTTCTGTTTTTATTGCATATATCGACGTTTCAGCCGGATTAGAGCGGTTTTACGTGTACATCTTCCATCTGTAATAAAGTGGAAAATCAGGATCATTTTAGTTAATTCTAATGAAAACACATTGCTTTTTTTTATTTGCATTGGAAACAACATTGTCATATGTCTTTTCTTGGATCTAAATAATACGAAACCTCGCTCAAAGATTTGAAGTTAAAATCCTCAAATTTGGTAAAATAGTGACTTTTTTCTCGTTTTTCATGTAGTGTGATTTTACGTAAATATATTCGTTTTTACCAATATTTCGATACTACTTCATGTAGTATCACGATACGTGATTTGACCTTCATATCTCAGAATTTTGCATAATATTGCATTTTAAGCAAGTTTTCTTGCGTTTGGTTTTGTACTAAAAATCATCGAATTTAGCAATATTTTGACGTTTATCATGCCCTTTTCCTTTATGTGATATAGAGAAAATATCATCAATTAGGCAGTATTTTGCCGTTTTTCCACGTTTTTTTTAATTTTCAGTTTATTGTTATTAATTCATTATATATACGATAAAAATGATGCAAACACATAATTGATTAGAAATTAACAATACACACTTCATTTTCAATCAACTATTTGTTTCTCGTTAAAATACTGAGTAAGATATTGAAAAGGGGAGAAGTTCTTTTTTTATTGCATATATCGACGTTTCAGCCGGATTAGAGCGGTTTTACGTGTACATCTTCCATCTGAAATATAAGCGGAAAATCAGGATCATTTTAGTTAATTCGAATTGTGGAAAAACACATTGATTTTTATCATTTGTATTGTAAACAACATTGTCATATGTCTTTTCTTGGATCTAAATAATAAGAAACTTCGCTCTATGATTTGAAGTTAAAATCCTCAAATTTGGTAAAATAGTGACTTTTTTCACGTTTTTCATGTAGTGTGATTTTACGGTAATATATTCGTTTTTACCAATATTTCGATACTACTTCATGTAGTATCACGATACGTGGTTTGGCCTTCAAATCTCATAATTTTGCATAATATTGCCTTTTAAGCAAGTTTTCTTGCGTTTGGTTTTGTACTAAAAATCATCGAATTTAGCAATATTTTGACGTTTATCATCCTCATTTCCTTTATGTGATTTAAAGAAAATATCGTCGAATTAGGCAATATTTTGCCGTTTTTCTACGTTTTTGTGAATTTTCAGTTTATTGCTATTACTTCATTAAATATACGAAATAAATGATGCAAACACATAATTGATTAGAAATTAACAATAAACACTTCATTTTTATTCAACTATTTGTTTCTCGTTAAAATGCTGAGTAAGATATTGAAAAGGGGAGAAGTTCTGTTTTTATTGCATATATCGACGTTTCAGCCGGATTAGAGCGGTTTTACGTGTACATCTTCCATCTGTAATATAAGTGGAAAATCAGGATCATTTTAGTTAATTCTAATGAAAACACATTGATTTTTTTCATATGAATTGGAAACTACATTGTCATATGTCTTTTCTTGGATCTTAATTATACGAAACCTTGCTCTATGATTTGAAGTTAAAATCCTCAAATTTGGTAAAATAGTGACTTTTTTCTCGTTTTTCATGTAGTGTGATTATACGTAAATATATTCGTTTTTACCAATATTTCGATACTACTTCATGTAGTATCACGATACGTGATTTGGCCTTCAAATCTCAGAATTTCGCATAATATTGCCTTTTAAGCAAGTTTTCTTGCGTTTGGTTTTGTACTAAAAATCATCGAATTTAGCAATATTTTGACGTTTATCATCCTCATTTCCTTCATGTGATTTAAAGAAAATATCGTCGAATTAGGCAATGTTTTGCCGTTTTTCCACGTTTTTTTGAATTTTCAGTTTATTGCTATTTATTCATTAAATATACGAAATAAATGATGCAAACACATAATTTATTAGAAATTAACAATAAACACTTCATTTTTATTCAACTATTTGTTTCTCGTTAAAATGCTGAGTAAGATATTGAAAAGGGGAGAAGTTCTGTTTTTATTGCATATATCGACGTTTCAGCCGGATTAGAGCGGTTTTACGTGTACATCTTCCATCTGTAATATAAGCGGAAAATCAGGATCATTTTAGTTAATCCTAATTGTGGAAAAACACATTGATTTTTATCATTTGTATTGGAAACAACATTGTCTTATGTCTTTTCTTGGATCTAAATAATACAAAACCTCGCTCTATGATTTGAAGTTAAAATCCTCAAATTTGGTAAAATAGTGACTTTTTTTCTCGTTTTTCATGTAGTGTGATTATACGTAAATATATTCGTTTTTACCAATATTTCGATACTACTTCATGTAGTATCACGATACGTGATTTGACCTTCATATCTCAGAATTTTGCATAATATTGTATTTTAAGCAAGTTTTCTTGCGTTTGGTTTTGTACTAAAAATCATCGAATTCATCAATGTTTTGACGTTTATCATCCCCTTTTCCTTTATATGATATAGAGAAAATATCATCGAATTAGGCAGTATTTTGCCGTTTTTTCACGTTTTTGTGAATTTTCAGTTTATTGTTATTAATCATTATATATACGATAAAAATGATGCAAACACATAATTGATTAGAAATTAACAATACACACTTCATTTTCAATCAACTATTTGTTTCTCGTTAAAATACTGAGTAAGATATTGAAAAGGGGAGAAGTTCTGTTTTTATTGCATATATCGACGTTTCAACCAGATTAGAGCGGTTTTACGTGTACATCTTCCATCTGCAATATAAGCGGAAAATCAGGATCAATTTAGTTAATTCTAATTGTGGAAAAACACATTGATTTTTATCATTTGTATTGGAAACAACATTGTCATATGTCTTTTCTTGGATCTAAATAATACGAAACCTCGCTCAATGATTTGAAGTTAAAATCCTTAAATTTGGTTAAATAGTGACTTTTTTTCTCGTTTTTCATGTAGTGTGATTTTACGTAAATATATTCGATTCTACCAATATTTCGATACTACTTCATGTAGTATCACGGTAAGTGATTTGACCTTCATATCTCAGAATTTTGCATAATATTGCATTTTAAGCAAGTTTTCTTGCGTTTGGTTTTGTACTAAAAATCATCGAATTTAGCAATATTTTGACGTTTATCATCCTCATTTCCTTCATGTGATTTAAAGAAAATATCGTCGAATTATGCAAAATTTTGCCGTTTTTCCACGTTTTTGTGAATTTTCAGTTTATTGCTATTAATTCATTATATATACGATATAAATGATGCAAACACATAATTGATTAGAAATTAACAATAAACACTTCAATTTTATTCAACTATTTGTTTCTCGTTAAAATGCTGAGTAAGATATTTAAAAGGGGAGAAGTTCTGTTTTTATTGCATATATCGACGTTTCAGCCGGATTAGAGCGGTTTTACGTGTACATCTTCCATTTGTAATATAAGTGGAAAATCAGGATCATTTTAGTTAATTCTAATGAAAACACATTGATTTTTTTCATTTGAATTGGAAACAACATTGTCATATGTCTTTTCTTGGATCTAAATAATACGAAAGCTCTATGATTTGAAGTTAAAATCCTCAAATTTGGTAAAATAGTGACTTTTTTCTCGTTTTTCATGTAGTGTGATTTTACGTAAATATATTCGTTTTTACCAATATTTCGATACTACTTCATGTAGTATCACGATACGTGATTTGACCTTCATATCTCAGAATTTAGCATAATATTGCATTTTAAGCAAGTTTTCTTGCGTTTGGTTTTGTACTAAAAATCATCGAATTTATCAATGTTTTGACGTTTATCATTCCCTTTTCCTTTATGTGATATAGAGAAAATATCATCGAATTAGGCAGTATATTGCCGTTTTTTCACGTTTTTGTGAATTTTCCGTTTATTGTTATTTATTCATTATATATACGATAAAAATGAGGCAAACACATAATTGATTAGAAATTAGCAATACACACTTCATTTTCAATCAACTATTTGTTTCTCGTTAAAATACTGAGTAAGATATTGAAAAGGGGAGAAGTTCTGTTTTTATTGCATATATCGACGTTTCAGCCAGATTAGAGCGGTTTTACGTGTACATCTTCCATCTGTAATATAAGCGGAAAATCAGGATCATTTTAGTTAATTCTAATTGTGGAAAAACACATTGATTTTTATCATTTGTATTGGAAACAACATTGTCATATGTCTTTTCTTTTATCTAAATAATACGAAACCTCGCTCAATGATTTGAAGTTAAAATCCTCAAATTTGGTAAAATAGTGACTTTTTTTCTCGTTTTTCATGTAGTGTGATTTTACGTAAATATATTCGTTTCTACCAATATTTCGATACTACTTCATATAGTATCACGATACGTGATTTGGCCTTCAAATCTCAGAATTTCGCATAATATTGCCTTTTAAGCAAGTTTTCTTGCGTTTGGTTTTGTACTAAAAATCATCGAATTTAGCAATATTTTGACGTTTATCATCCTCATTTCATTCATGTGATTAAAAGAAAATATCGTCGAATTATGCAATATTTTGCCGTTTTTGCACGTTTTTGTGAATTTTCATTTTATTGCTATTAATTCATTATATATACGATATAAATGATGCAAACACATAATTGATTAGAAATTAACAATAAACACTTCATTTTCAATCAACAATTTGTTTCTCGTTGAAATGCTGAGTAAGATATTGAAAAGGGGAGAAGTTCTGTTTTTATTGCATATATCGACGTTTCAGCCGGATTAGAGCGGTTTTACGTGTACAACTTCCATCTGTAATATAAGCGGAAAATCAGGATTATTTTAGTTAATTCTAATTGTGGAAAAACACATTGATTTTTATCATTTGTATTGGAAAACACATTGTCATATGTCTTTTCTTGGATCTAAATAATACGAAATCTCGCTCTATGATTTGAAGTTAAAATCCTCAAATTTGGTAAAATAGTGACTTTTTATTCGTTTTTCATGTAGTGTGATTTTACGTAAATATATTCGTTTTTACCAATATTTCGATACTACTTCATGTAGTATCACGATACGTGATTTGGCCTTCAAATCTCAGAATTTCGCATAATATTGCCTTTTAAGGAAGTTTTCTTGCGTTTGGTTTTGTACTAAAAATCATCGAATTTAGCAATATTTTGACGTTTATCATCCTCATTTCCTTTATGTGATTTAAAGAAAATACCGTCTAATTAGGCAATTTTTTGCCGTTTTTCCACGTTTTTGTGAATTTTCAGTTTATTGCTATTAATTCATTAAATATACGATATAAATGATGCAAACACATAATTGATTAGAAATTAACAATAAACACTTCATTTTTATTCAACTATTTGTTTCTCGTTAAAATGCTGAGTAAGATATTGAAAAGGGGAGAAGTTCGGTTTTTATTGCATATATCGACGTTTCAGCCGGATTAGAGCGGTTTTACGTGTACATCTTCCATCTGTAATAAAGTGGAAAATCAGGATCATTTTAGTTAATTCTAATGAAAACACATTGCTTTTTTTTATTTGCATTGGAAACAACATTGTCATATGTCTTTTCTTGGATCTAAATAATACGAAACCTCGCTCAAAGATTTGAAGTTAAAATCCTCAAATTTGGTAAAATAGTGACTTTTTTCTCGTTTTTCATGTAGTGTGATTTTACGTAAATATATTCGTTTTTACCAATATTTCGATACTACTTCATGTAGTATCACGATACGTGATTTGAGCTTCATATCTCAGAATTTTGCATAATATTGCATTTTAAGCAAGTTTTCTTGCGTTTGGTTTTGTACTAAAAATCATCGAATTTAGCAATATTTTGACGTTTATCATCCCCTTTTCCTTTATGTGATATAGAGAAAATATCATCAATTAGGCAGTATTTTGCCGTTTTTCCACGTTTTTTTGAATTTTCAGTTTATTGTTATTAATTCATTATATATACGATAAAAATGATGCAAACACGTAATTGATTAGAAATTAACAATACACACTTCATTTTCAATCAACTATTTGTTTCTCGTTAAAATACTGAGTAAGATATTGAAAAGGGGAGAAGTTCTGTTTTTATTGCATATATCGACGTTTCAGCCGGATTAGAGCGGTTTTACGTGTACATCTTCCATCTGAAATATAAGCGGAAAATCAGGATCATTTTAGTTAATTCGAATTGTGGAAAAACACATTGATTTTTATCATTTGTATTGTAAACAACATTGTCATATGTCTTTTCTTGGATCTAAATAATAAGAAACTTCGCTCTATGATTTGAAGTTAAAATCCTCAAATTTGGTAAAATAGTGACTTTTTTCACGTTTTTCATGTAGTGTGATTTTACGGTAATATATTCGTTTTTACCAATATTTCGATACTACTTCATGTAGTATCACGATACGTGGTTTGTCCTTCAAATCTCATAATTTTGCATAATATTGCCTTTTAAGCAAGTTTTCTTGCGTTTGGTTTTGTACTAAAAATCATCGAATTTAGCAATATTTTGACGTTTATCATCCTCATTTCCTTTATGTGATTTAAAGAAAATATCGTCGAATTAGGCAATATTTTGCCGTTTTTCTACGTTTTTGTGAATTTTCAGTTTATTGCTATTACTTCATTAAATATACGAAATAAATGATGCAAACACATAATTGATTAGAAATTAACAATAAACACTTCATTTTTATTCAACTATTTGTTTCTCGTTAAAATGCTGAGTAAGATATTGAAAAGGGGAGAAGTTCTGTTTTTATTGCATATATCGACGTTTCAGCCGGATTAGAGCGGTTTTACGTGTACATCTTCCATCTGTAATATAAGTGGAAAATCAGGATCATTTTAGTTAATTCTAATGAAAACACATTGATTTTTTTCATATGAATTGGAAATTACATTGTCATATGTCTTTTCTTGGATCTTAATTATACGAAACCTTGCTCTATGATTTGAAGTTAAAATCCTCAAATTTGGTAAAATAGTGACTTTTTTCTCGTTTTTCATGTAGTGTGATTATACGTAAATATATTCGTTTTTACCAATATTTCGATACTACTTCATGTAGTATCACGATACGTGATTTGGCCTTCAAATCTCAGAATTTCGCATAATATTGCCTTTTAAGCAAGTTTTCTTGCGTTTGGTTTTGTACTAAAAATCATCGAATTTAGCAATATTTTGACGTTTATCATCCTCATTTCCTTCATGTGATTTAAAGAAAATATCGTCGAATTAGGCAATGTTTTGCCGTTTTTCCACGTTTTTTTGAATTTTCAGTTTATTGCTATTTATTCATTAAATATACGAAATAAATGATGCAAACACATAATTTATTAGAAATTAACAATAAACACTTCATTTTTATTCAACTATTTGTTTCTCGTTAAAATGCTGAGTAAGATATTGAAAAGGGGAGAAGTTCTGTTTTTATTGCATATATCGACGTTTCAGCCGGATTAGAGCGGTTTTACGTGTACATCTTCCATCTGTAATATAAGCGGAAAATCAGGATCATTTTAGTTAATCCTAATTGTGGAAAAACACATTGATTTTTATCATTTGTATTGGAAACAACATTGTCTTATGTCTTTTCTTGGATCTAAATAATACAAAACCTCGCTCTATGATTTGAAGTTAAAATCCTCAAATTTGGTAAAATAGTGACTTTTTTTCTCGTTTTTCATGTAGTGTGATTATACGTAAATATATTCGTTTTTACCAATATTTCGATACTACTTCATGTAGTATCACGATACGTGATTTGACCTTCATATCTCAGAATTTTGCATAATATTGTATTTTAAGCAAGTTTTCTTGCGTTTGGTTTTGTACTAAAGATCATCGAATTCATCAATGTTTTGACGTTTATCATCCCCTTTTCCTTTATGTGATATAGAGAAAATATCATCGAATTAGGCAGTATTTTGCCGTTTTTTCACGTTTTTGTGAATTTTCAGTTTATTGTTATTAATCATTATATATACGATAAAAATGATGCAAACACATAATTGATTAGAAATTAACAATACACACTTCATTTTCAATCAACTATTTGTTTCTCGTTAAAATACTGAGTAAGATATTGAAAAGGGGAGAAGTTCTGTTTTTATTGCATATATCGACGTTTCAACCAGATTAGAGCGGTTTTACGTGTACATCTTCCATCTGCAATATAAGCGGAAAATCAGGATCAATTTAGTTAATTCTAATTGTGGAAAAACACATTGATTTTTATCATTTGTATTGGAAACAACATTGTCATATGTCTTTTCTTGGATCTAAATAATACGAAACCTCGCTCAATGATTTGAAGTTAAAATCCTTAAATTTGGTTAAATAGTGACTTTTTTTCTCGTTTTTCATGTAGTGTGATTTTACGTAAATATATTCGATTCTACCAATATTTCGATACTACTTCATGTAGTATCACGATAAGTGATTTGACCTTCATATCTCAGAATTTTGCATAATATTGCATTTTAAGCAAGTTTTCTTGCGTTTGGTTTTGTACTAAAAATCATCGAATTTAGCAATATTTTGACGTTTATCATCCTCATTTCCTTCATGTGATTTAAAGAAAATATCGTCGAATTATGCAAAATTTTGCCGTTTTTCCACGTTTTTGTGAATTTTCAGTTTATTGCTATTAATTCATTATATATACGATATAAATGATGCAAACACATAATTGATTAGAAATTAACAATAAACACTTCAATTTTATTCAACTATTTGTTTCTCGTTAAAATGCTGAGTAAGATATTTAAAAGGGGAGAAGTTCTGTTTTTATTGCATATATCGACGTTTCAGCCGGATTAGAGCGGTTTTACGTGTACATCTTCCATTTGTAATATAAGTGGAAAATCAGGATCATTTTAGTTAATTCTAATGAAAACACATTGATTTTTTTCATTTGAATTGGAAACAACATTGTCATATGTCTTTTCTTGGATCTAAATAATACGAAACCTCGCTCAATGATTTGAAGTTAAAATCCTCAAATTTGGTAAAATAGTGACTTTTTTTCTCGTTTTTCATGTAGTTTGATTTTACGTAAATATATTCGTTTCTACCAATATTTCGATACTACTTCATGTAGTATCACGATACGTGATTTGGCCTTCAAATCTCAGAATTTCGCATAATATTGCCTTTTAAGCAAGTTTTCTTGCGTTTGGTTTTGTACTAAAAATCATAGAATTTAGCAATATTTTGACGTTTATCATCCTCATTTCCTTCATGTGATTGAAAGAAAATATCGTCGAATTATGCAAAATTTTGCCGTTTTTCCACGTTTTTGTGAATTTTCAGTTTATTGCTATTAATTCATTATATATACGATATAAATGATGCAAACACATAATTGATTAGAAATTAACAATAAACACTTCAATTTTATTCAACTATTTGTTTCTCGTTAAAATGCTGAGTAAGATATTTAAAAGGGGAGAAGTTCTGTTTTTATTGCATATATCGACGTTTCAGCCGGATTAGAGCGGTTTTACGTGTACATCTTCCATTTGTAATATAAGTGGAAAATCAGGATCATTTTAGTTAATTCTAATGAAAACACATTGATTTTTTTCATTTGAATTGGAAACAACATTGTCATATGTCTTTTCTTGGATCTAAATAATACGAAACCTCGCTCAATGATTTGAAGTTAAAATCCTCAAATTTGGTAAAATAGTGACTTTTTTTCTCGTTTTTCATGTAGTTTGATTTTACGTAAATATATTCGTTTCTACCAATATTTCGATACTACTTCATGTAGTATCACGATACGTGATTTGGCCTTCAAATCTCAGAATTTCGCATAATATTGCCTTTTAAGCAAGTTTTCTTGCGTTTGGTTTTGTACTAAAAATCATAGAATTTAGCAATATTTTGACGTTTATCATCCTCATTTCCTTCATGTGATTGAAAGAAAATATCGTCGAATTATGCAAAATTTTGCCGTTTTTCCACGTTTTTGTGAGTTTTCAGTTTATTGCTATTAATTCATTATATATACGATATAAATGATGCAAACACATAATTGATTAGAAATTATCAATAAAAACTTCAATTTTATTCAACTATTTGTTTCTCGTTAAAATGCTGAGTAAGATATTTAAAAGGGGAGAAGTTCTGTTTTTATTGCATATATCGACGTTTCAGCCGGATTAGAGCGGTTTTACGTGTACATCTTCCATCTGTAATATAAGTGGAAAATCAGGATCATTTTAGTTAATTCTAATGAAAACACATTGATTTTTTTCATTTGAATTGGAAACAACATTGTCATATGTCTTTTCTTGGATCTAAATAATACGAAAGCTCTATGATTTGAAGTTAAAATCCTCAAATTTGGTAAAATAGTGACTTTTTTCTCGTTTTTCATGTAGTGTGATTTTACGTAAATATATTCGTTTTTACCAATATTTCGATACTACTTCATGTAGTATCACGATACGTGATTTGACCTTCATATCTCAAAATTTAGCATAATATTGCATTTTAAGCAAGTTTTCTTGCGTTTGGTTTTGTACTAAAAATCATCGAATTTATCAATGTTTTGACGTTTATCATTCCCTTTTCCTTTATGTGATATAGAGAAAATATCATCGAATTAGGCAGTATATTGCCGTTTTTTCACGTTTTTGTGAATTTTCCGTTTATTGTTATTTATTCATTATATATACGATAAAAATGAGGCAAACACATAATTGATTAGAAATTAGCAATACACACTTCATTTTCAATCAACTATTTGTTTCTCGTTAAAATACTGAGTAAGATATTGAAAAGGGGAGAAGTTCTGTTTTTATTGCATATATCGACGTTTCAGCCAGATTAGAGCGGTTTTACGTGTACATCTTCCATCTGTAATATAAGCGGAAAATCAGGATCATTTTAGTTAATTCTAATTGTGGAAAAACACATTGATTTTTATCATTTGTATTGGAAACAACATTGTCACATGTCTTTTCTTTTATCTAAATAATACGAAACCTCGCTCAATGATTTGAAGTTAAAATCCTCAAATTTGGTAAAATAGTGACTTTTTTTCTCGTTTTTCATGTAGTGTGATTTTACGTAAATATATTCGTTTCTACCAATATTTCGATACTACTTCATATAGTATCACGATACGTGATTTGGCCTTCAAATCTCAGAATTTCGCATAATATTGCCTTTTAAGCAAGTTTTCTTGCGTTTGGTTTTGTACTAAAAATCATCGAATTTAGCAATATTTTGACGTTTATCATCCTCATTTCATTCATGTGATTAAAAGAAAATATCGTCGAATTATGCAATATTTTGCCGTTTTTGCACGTTTTTGTGAATTTTCATTTTATTGCTATTAATTCATTATATATACGATATAAATGATGCAAACACATAATTGATTAGAAATTAACAATAAACACTTCATTTTCAATCAACAATTTGTTTCTCGTTGAAATGCTGAGTAAGATATTGAAAAGGGGAGAAGTTCTGTTTTTATTGCATATATCGACGTTTCAGCCGGATTAGAGCGGTTTTACGTGTACAACTTCCATCTGTAATATTAGCGGAAAATCAGGATTATTTTAGTTAATTCTAATTGTGGAAAAACACATTGATTTTTATCATTTGTATTGGAAAACACATTGTCATATGTCTTTTCTTGGATCTAAATAATACGAAATCTCGCTCTATGATTTGAAGTTAAAATCCTCAAATTTGGTAAAATAGTGACTTTTTTTCGTTTTTCATGTAGTGTGATTTTACGTAAATATATTCGTTTTTACCAATATTTCGATACTACTTCATGTAGTATCACGATACGTGATTTGGCCTTCAAATCTCAGAATTTCGCATAATATTGCCTTTTAAGGAAGTTTTCTTGCGTTTGGTTTTGTACTAAAAATCATCGAATTTAGCAATATTTTGACGTTTATCATCCTCATTTCCTTTATGTGATTTAAAGAAAATACCGTCTAATTAGGCAATTTTTTGCCGTTTTTCCACGTTTTTGTGAATTTTCAGTTTATTGCTATTAATTCATTAAATATACGATATAAATGATGCAAACACATAATTGATTAGAAATTAACAATAAACACTTCATTTTTATTCAACTATTTATTTCTCGTTAAAATGCTGAGTAAGATATTGAAAAGGGGAGAAGTTCGGTTTTTATTGCATATATCGACGTTTCAGCCGGATTAGAGCGGTTTTACGTGTACATCTTCCATCTGTAATAAAGTGGAAAATCAGGATCATTTTAGTTAATTCTAATGAAAACACATTGCTTTTTTTTATTTGCATTGGAAACAACATTGTCATATGTCTTTTCTTGGATCTAAATAATACGAAACCTCGCTCAAAGATTTGAAGTTAAAATCCTCAAATTTGGTAAAATAGTGACTTTTTTCTCGTTTTTCATGTAGTGTGATTTTACGTAAATATATTCGTTTTTACCAATATTTCGATACTACTTCATGTAGTATCACGATACGTGATTTGACCTTCATATCTCAGAATTTTGCATAATATTGCATTTTAAGCAAGTTTTCTTGCGTTTGGTTTTGTACTAAAAATCATCGAATTTAGCAATATTTTGACGTTTATCATCCCCTTTTCCTTTATGTGATATAGAGAAAATATCATCAATTAGGCAGTATTTTGCCGTTTTTCCACGTTTTTTTGAATTTTCAGTTTATTGTTATTAATTCATTATATATACGATAAAAATGATGCAAACACATAATTGATTAAAAATTAACAATACACACTTCATTTTTATTCAACTATTTGTTTCTCGTTAAAATGCTGAGTAAGATAAAAAAAAAGGGGAGAAGTTCTATTTTTATTGCATATATCGACGTTTCAGCCGGATTAGAGCGGTTTTACGTGTACATCTTCCATCTGTAATATAAGTGGAAAATCAGGATCATTTTAGTTAATTCTAATGAAAACACATTGATTTTTTTCATATGAATTGGAAACTACATTGTCATATGTCTTTTCTTGGATCTTAATTATACGAAACCTTGCTCTATGATTTGAAGTTAAAATCCTCAAATTTGGTAAAATAGTGACTTTTTTCTCGTTTTTCATGTAGTGTGATTTTACGTAAATATATTCGTTTTTACCAATATTTCGATACTACTTCATGTAGTATCACGATACGTGATTTGACCTTCATATCTCAGAATTTTGCATAATATTGCATTTTAAGCAAGTTTTCTTGCGTTTGGTTTTGTACTAAAAATCATCGAATTTAGCAATATTTTGACGTTTATCATCCTCATTTCCTTCATGTGATTTAAAGAAAATATCGTCGAATTAGGCAATGTTTTGCCGTTTTTCCACGTTTTTTTGAATTTTCAGTTTATTGCTATTAATTCATTAAATATACGAAATAAATGATGCAAACACATAATTGATTAGAAATTAACAATAAACACTTCATTTTTATTCAACTATTTGTTTCTCGTTAAAATGCTGAGTAAGATATAGAAAAGGGGAGAAGTTCTGTTTTTATTGCATATATCGACGTTTCAGCCGGATTAGAGCGGTTTTACGTGTACATCTTCCATCTGTAATATAAGCGGAAAATCAGGATCATTTTAGTTAATTATAATTGTGGAAAAACACATTGATTTTTATCATTTGTATTGGAAACAACATTGTCATATGTCTTTTCTTGGATCTAAATAATACGAAACCTCGCTCTATGATTTGAAGTTAAAATCCTCAAATTTGGTAAAATAGTGACTTTTTTTCTCGTTTTTCATGTAGTGTGATTATACGTAAATATATTCGTTTTTACCAATATTTCGATACTACTTCATGTAGTATCACGATACGTGATTTGACCTTCATATCTCAGAATTTTGCATAATAGTGTATTTTAAGCAAGTTTTCTTGCGTTTGGTTTTGTACTAAAAATCATCGAATTCATCAATGTTTTGACGTTTATCATCCCCTTTTCCTTTATGTGATATAGAGAAAATATCATCGAATTAGGCAGTATTTTGCCGTTTTTTCACGTTTTTGTGAATTTTCAGTTTATTGTTATTAATCATTATATATACGATAAAAATGATGCAAACACATAATTGATTAGAAATTAACAATAAACACTTCATTTTCAATCAACTGTTTGTTTCTCGTTAAAATACTGAGTAAGATATTGAAAAGGGGAGAAGTTCTGTTTTTATTGCATATATCGACGTTTCAGCCAGATTAGAGCGGTTTTACGTGTACATCTTCCATCTGCAATATAAGCGGAAAATCAGGATCAATTTAGTTAATTCTAATTGTGGAAAAACACATTGATTTTTATCATTTGTATTGGAAACAACATTGTCATATGTCTTTTCTTGGATCTAAATAATACGAAACCTCGCTCAATGATTTCAAGTTAAAATCCTCAAATTTGGTTAAATAGTGACTTTTTTTCTTGTTTTTCATGTAGTGTGATTTTACGTAAATATATTCGTTTCTACCAATATTTCGATACTACTTCATGTAGTATCACGATACGTAATTTGGCGTTCAAATCTCAGAATTTCGCATAATATTGCCTTTTAAGCAAGTTTTCTTGCGTTTGGTTTTGTACTAAAAATCATCGAATTTAGCAATATTTTGACGTTTATCATCCTCATTTCCTTCATGTGATTAAAAGAAAATATCGTCGAATTATGCAATATTTTGCCGTTTTTGCACGTTTTTGTGAATTTTCAGTTTATTGCTATTAATTCATTATATATACGATAAAAATGATGCAAACACATAATTGATTAAAAATTAACAATACACACTTCATTTTCAATCAACTATTTGTTTCTCGTTAAAATACTGAGTAAGATATTGAAAAGGGGAGAAGTTCCGTTTTTATTGCATATATCGACGTTTCAGCCAGATTAGAGCGGTTTTACGTGTACATCTTCCATCTGTAATATAAGCGGAAAATCAGGATCATTTTAGTTAATTCTAATTGTGGAAAAACACATTGATTTTTATCATTTGTATTGGAAACAACATTGTCATATGTCTTTTCTTGGATCTAAAGAATACGAAACCTCGCTCTTTGATTTGAAGTTAAAATCCTCAAATTTGGTAAAATAGTGACTTTTTTTCTCGTTTTTCATGTAGTGTGATTTTACGTAAATATGTTCGTTTTTACCAATATTTCGATACTACTTCATGTAGTATCACGATACGTGATTTGGCCTTCAAATCTCAGAATTTCGCATAATATTGACTTTTAAGCAAGTTTTCTTGCGTTTGGTTTTGTACTAAAAATCATCGAATTTAGCAATATTTTGACGTTTTTCATCCTCATTTCCTTTATGTGATTTAAAGAAAATACCGTCTAATTAGGCAATTTTTTGCCGTTTTTCCACGTTTTTGTGAATTTTCAGTTTATTGCTATTAATTCGTTAAATATACGATATAAATGATGCAAACACATAATTGATTAGAAATTAAGAATAAACACTTCATTTTTATTCAACTATTTGTTTCTCGTTAAAAATGCTGAGTAAGATATTGAAAAGGGGAGAAGTTCTGTTTTTATTGCATATATCGACGTTTCGTCCGGATTAGAGTGGTTTTACGTATACATCTTCAAAAACAATGTGTTTTCATTAGAATTAACTAAAATGATCATGATTTTCCGCTTATATTAATAAGCGGAAAATCATGATCATTTTAGTTAATTCTAATGAAAACACATTGATTTTTATCATTTGTATTGGAAACAACATTGTCATATGTCTTTTCTTGGATCTAAATAATACGAAACCTCGGTCTATGATTTGAAGTTAAAATCGTCAAATTTGGTAAAATAGTGACTTTTTTCTCGTTTTTCATGTAGTGTGATTTTACGTAAATATATTCGTTTTTACCAATATTTCGATACTACTTCATGTAGTTTCACGATACGTAATTTGGCCTTCAAATCTCAGAATTTCGCATAATATTGCATTTCAAGCAAGTTTTCTTGCGTTTTGTTTTGTACTACAAATCATCGAATTTATCAATATTTTGACGTTTATCATCCTCTTTTGCTTTTTGTGATATAAAGAAAATATCATCGAATTAGGCAATATTTTGCCGTTTTTCCACGTTTTTGTGAATATTCAGTTTATTGTTATTAATTCATTAAATATACGATAAAAATGATGCAAACACATAACTGATTAGAAATTAACATTAAATACTTCAATTTCAATCAACTATTTGTTTCTCGTTAAAATGCTGAGTAAGATATTGAAAAGGGGAGAAGTTCTGATTTATTGCATATATCGACGTTTCAGCCGGATTAGAGCGGTTTTACGTATACATCTTCCATCGGTAATATAAGCGAAAAATCATAATCATTGTAGTTAATTCTAATGAAAACACATAGATTTTTATCATTTGTATCGGAAACAACATTGTCATATGTCTTTTCTTGGATCTAAATAATACGAAACCTCGCTCTATGATTTGAACTTAAAATTCTCAAATTTTCTAAAATAGTGACTTTTTTCACGTTTTTCATGTAGTGTGATTTTACGTTAATATATTCGTTATCACCAATATTTCGATACTACTTCATGTAGTATCACGATACGTGATTTGGCCTTCATATCTCAGAATTTCGCATAATATTGCATTTTAAGCAAGTTTTCTTGCGTTTTGTTTTGTACTAAAAATCGTCGAATTTAGCAATATTTTGACGTTTATCATCCACTTTTCCTTTATGTGATATAAAGAAAATATCATCGAATTAGGCAATATTTTGCAGTTTTTCATCGTTTTTGTGAATTTTCAGTTTATTTTTATTAATTTATTAAATATACGATAAAAATGATGCAAACACATAATTGATTAGAAATTAACAATAAACACTTCATTTTCAATCAACTATTTGTTTCTCGTTAAAATACTGAGTAAGATATTGAAAAGGGGAGAAGTTCTGTTTTTATTGCATATATCGACGTTTCAGCCAGATTAGAGCGGTTTTAAGTGTACGTCTTCCATCTGTAATATAAGCGGAAAATCAGGATCATTTTAGTTAATTCTAATTGTGGAAAAACACATTGATTTTTATCATTTGTATTGGAAACAACATTGTTATATGTCTTTTCTTGGATCTAAATAATACAAAACCTCGCTCTATGATTTGAAGTTAAAATCCTCAAATTTGGTAAAATAGTGACTTTTTTTTCGTTTTTCATGTAGTGTGATTTTACGTAAATATATTCGTTTCTACCAATATTTCGATACTACTTCATGTAGTATCACGATACGTAATTTGGCCTTCAAATCTCAGAATTTCGCATAATATTGCCTTTTAAGCAAGTTTTCTTGCGTTTGGTTTTGTACTAAAAATCATCGAATTTATCAATGTTTTGACGTTTATCATTCCCTTTTCCTTTATGTGACATAGAGAAAATATCATCGAATTAGGCAGTATATTGCCGTTTTTTCACGTTTTTGTGAATTTTCCGTTTATTGTTATTAATTCATTATATATACGATAAAAATGAGGCAAACACATAATTGATTAGAAATTATCAATACACACTTCATTTTCAATCAACTATTTGTTTCTCGTTAAAATACTGAGTAAGATATTGAAAAGGGGAGAAGTTCTGTTTTTATTGCATATATCGACGTTTCAGCCGGATTAGAGCGGTTTTACGTGTACATCTTCCATCTGTAATATAAGTGGAAAATCAGGATCATTTTAGTTAATTCTAATGAAAACACATTGCTTTTTTTTTATTTGCATTGGAAACAACATTGTCATATGTCTTTTCTTGGATCTAAATAATACGAAACCTCGCTCTATGATTTGAAGTTAAAATCCTCAAATTTGGTAAAATAGTGACTTTTTTCTCGTTTTTCATGTAGTGTGATTTTACGTAAATATATTCGTTTTAACCAATATTTCGATACTACTTCATGTAGTATCACGATACGTGATTTGACCTTCATATCTCAGAATTTTGCATAATATTGCATTTTAAGCAAGTTTTCTTGCGTTTGGTTTTGTACTAAAAATCATCGAATTTAGCAATATTTTGACGTTTATCATCCCCTTTTCCTTTATGTGATATAGAGAAAATATCATCGAATTAGGCAGTATTTTGCCGTTTTTCCACGTTATTTTGAATTTTCAGTTTATTGTTATTAATTCATTATATATACGATAAAAATGATGCAAACACATAATTGATTAAAAATTAACAATACACACTTCATTTTCAATCAACTATTTGTTTCTCGTTAAAATACTGAGTAAGATATTGAAAAGGGGAGAAGCTCCGTTTTTATTGCATATATCGACGTTTCAGCCAGATTAGAGCGGTTTTACGTGTACATCTTCCATCTGTAATATAAGCGGAAAATCAGGATCATTTTAGTTAATTCTAATTGTGGAAAAACACATTGATTTTTATCATTTGTATTGGAAACAACATTGTCATATGTCTTTTCTTGGATCTAAATAATACGAAACGTCGCTCTATGATTTGAAGTTAAAATCCTCAAATTTGGTAAAATAGTGACTTTTTTTTCGTTTTTCATGTAGTGTGATTTTACGTAAATATATTCGTTTTTACCAATATTTCGATACTACTTCATGTAGTATCACGACACGTGATTTGGCCTTCAAATCTCAGAATTTCGCATAATATTCCCTTTTAAGCAAGTTTTCTTGCGTTTGGTTTTGTACTAAAAATCATCGAATTTAGCAATACTTTGACGTTTATCATCCTCATTTCCTTTATGTGATTTAAAGAAAATACCGTCTAATTAGGCAATTTTTTTGCCGTTTTTCCACGTTTTTGTGAATTTTCAGTTTATTGCTATTAATTCATTAAATATACGATATAAATGATGCAAACACATAATTGATTAGAAATTAACAATAAACACTTCATTTTTATTCAACTATTTGTTTCTCGTTAAAATGCTGAGTAAGATATTGAAAAGGGGAGAAGTTCTGTTTTTATTGCATATATCGACGTTTCAGCCGGATTAGAGCGGTTTTACGTGTACATCTTCCATCTGTAATATAAGTGGAAAATCACGATCATTTTAGTTAATTCTAATGAAAACACATTGATTTTTTTTATTTGAATTGGAAACAACATTGTCATATGTCTTTTCTTGGATCTAAATAATACGAAACCTCGCTCTATGATTTGAAGTTAAAATCCTCAAATTTCGTAAAATAGTGACTTTTTTCTCGTTTTTCATGTAGTGTGAATTTACGTAAATATATTCGTTTTTACCAATATTTCGATACTACTTCATGTAGTATCACGATACGTGATTTGACCTTCATATCTCAGAATTTTGCATAATATTGCATTTTAAGCAAGTTTTCTTGCGTTTGGTTTTGTACCAAAAATCATCGAATTTAGCAATATTTTCACGTTTATCATCCCCTTTTACTTTATGTGATATAGAGAAAATATCATCGAATTAGGCAGTATTTTTCCGTTTTTCCACGTTTTTTTGAATTTTCAGTTTATTGTTATTAATTCATTATATATACGATAAAAATGATGCAAACACATAATTGATTAAAAATTAACAATACACACTTCATTTTCAATCAACTATTAGTTTCTCGTTAAAATACTGAGTAAGATATTGAAAAGGGGAGAAGTTCTGGTTTTATTGCATATATCGACGTTTCAGCCAGATTAGAGCGGTTTTACGTGTACATCTTCCATCTGTAATATAAGCGGAAAATCAGGATCATTTTAGTTAATTCTAATTGTGGAAAAACACATTGATTTTTATCATTTGTATTGTAAACAACATTGTCATATGTCTTTTCTTGGATCTAAATAATAAGAAACCTCGCTCTATGATTTGAAGTTAAAATCCTCAAATTTGGTAAAATAGTGACTTTTTTTCACGTTTTTCATGTAGTGTGATTTTACGTAAATATAATCGTTTTTACCAATATTTCGATACTACTTCATGTAGTATCACGATACGTGATTTGGCCTTCAAATCTCAGAATTTCGCATAATATTGCCTTTTAAGCAAGTTTTCTTGCGTTTGGTTTTGTACTAAAAATCATCGAATTTAGCAATATTTTGACGTTTATCATCCTCATTTCCTTTATGTGATTTAAAGAAAATATCGTCGAATTAGGCAATATTTTCCGTTTTTCTACGTTTTTGTGAATTTTCAGTTTATTGCTATTACTTCATTAAATATACGAAATAAATGATGCAAACACATAATTGATTAGAAATTAACAATAAACACTTCATTTTTATTCAACTATTTGTTTCTCGTTAAAATGCTGAGTAAGATATTGAAAAGGGGAGAAGTTCTCTTTTTATTGCAAATATCGACGTTTCAGCAGGATTAGAGCGGTTTTACGTGTACATCTTCTATCTGTAATATAAGCGGAAAATCAGGATCATTTTAGTTAATTCTAATTGTGGAAAAACACATTGATTTTTATCATTTGTATTAGAAACAACATTGTCATATGTCTTTTCTTGGATCTAAATAATACGAAACCTCGGTCTGTGATTTGAAGTTAAAATCGTCAAATTTGGTAAAATAGTGACTTTTTTTCTCGTTTTTCATGTAGTGTGATTTTACGTAAATATATTCGTTTCTACCAATATTTCGATACTACTTCATGTAGTATCACGATACGTGATTTGGCCTTCAAATCTCAGAATTTCGCATAATATTGCCTTTTAAGCAAGTTTTCTTGCGTTTGGTTTTGTACTAAAAATCATCGAATTTATCAATGTTTTGACGTTTATCATCCCCTTTTCGTCTATGTGATTTAGAGAAAATATCATCGAATTAGGCAGTATTTTGCCGTTTTTTCACGTTTTTGTGAATTTTCAGTTTATTGTTATTAATTCATTATATATACGATAAAAATGATGCAAACACATAATTGATTAGAAATTAACAATACACACTTCATTTTCAATCAACTATTTGTTTCTCGTTAAAATACTGAGTAAGATATTGAAAAGGGGAGAAGTTATGTTTTTATTGCATATATCGACGTTTCAGCCCGAATAGAGCGGTTTTACGTGTACATCTTCCATCTGAAATATAAGCGGAAAATCAGGATCATTTTAGTTAATTCTAATTGTGGAAAAACACATTGATTTTTATCATTTGTATTGGAAACAACATTGTCATATGTCTTTTCTTGGATCTAAATAATACGAAACCTCGCTCAATGATTTGAAGTTAAAATCCTCAAATTTGGTAAAATAGGGACTTTTTTTCTCGTTTTTCATGTAGTGTGATTTTACGTAAATATATTCGTTTCTACCAATATTTCGATACTACTTTATGAAGTATCACGATACGTGATTTGGCCTTCAAATCTCAGAATTTCGCATAATATTGCCTTTTAAGCAAGTTTTCTTGCGTTTGGTTTTGTACTAAAAATCATCGAATTTAGTAATATTTTGACGTTTATCATCCTCATTTCCTTCATGTGATTTAAAGAAAATATCGTCGAATTATGCAATATTTTGCCGTTTTTCCACGTTTTTGTGAATTTTCAGTTTATTGCTATGTTACGGACCAGAGTCCAGCGTCCGAGCAAGGAGCAGTAACAACTACGCCATCTGTGGGTCAGCTCCCGAAACCCCCGCCAAACGAACGACGACACCTAGTGAGGACAGCGTGTACTGGCCTCGAGGACCAGTTTCCAGTCTGGTTCAGCGCTCAACACCGCCGCTCCTGACCTCTGGTGAGGTGGTGCTCCGACGACAGCGCCATCTAGGGAGTGGATATGTCGGGCGTTTGTATCTGAGCCTGTGAGTGTGGTGTATTAGTGTCCCGGTTATTAATGACGTGTCTGCTTACAGAGCCGACCTGGGACCACTGTGTTGAAGGTGGAGTCAGTCTACCCGAGGCAGCCAGTCTCCATACAGTGAAGTTTGCTGCAGCTGTCGTGACGTCGTCCCCCCGGAAGAACACTGTGGTGTGTTAAGCCTGCCAGTGGAGTGGCAGTGGAAGGATTTACCCGGGACCGACGGTTGGAGACGATAATCCACTGGGGTGTTGAGGACAGGAGGGTGATTGGTGATATCACACGAGACTCCTGTCTAGGGCGTACCCCTTTTATCGTTCGTGGAGTGGCCGTACCAGCCTTGTTGGCTCAGTACCTGCCAGCAGACCTGCTGGACGTGTGGTTGACGGCCTCCACGACGGTGCCCCCAGTGGACCTGTGTTGTGGCTGACCTGTGGCCAGGGTAGACTCGGCGTTCTCAGAGGACACGTCTTAAGGCCACGAAGAGAGCACCAAGGAATCGGCACCGAAAGTGGTGTGGTACCAGAGTCTTCAGCAGAAGACTACAGTGAATAATCCCATTGCAAAGTGTTAATACCCCTCCCCCTGTGTACTCCTTTTATATACTATTTATTTATTGGTGGTGGTCAATATATTATATTAAGTTTTTTGCCTTTATTTCCCTTCCCCTTTTAGTTACTTGCGTCACGGATCGCATCCCTTGAAAGCCTCTACTGGCTTGGGGCCGGATATATATCTTCCTCTAACTACATCAGAGTAAGAACCCCGTTGCGTCCCGAGAGGGCCGTAACATAATTGGCATCCCCAGCGGGATCCGTCCCCTTGTTAAGTATGTTTGACAGGGGTGGTGAAGTGGCGTAATCCCTGTATATAATTCCCCCTGTGTGACGATTGTGACGTTATACGTCCTGTGCGGTGCTCAGTGACTAAGTGCGATATTGTGCAGTGCGGTGCTCGCTGTGATTAAGCGATTAAGTGCAATATTGACTAGTGCGGTGCTCAGTGATTCAGTGCAATATTGTAGAGCGAAGTGTTCGCTTGGACTCAGTGCAATATTGGGTAGTGTGGTGCCCGAAGTGATTACGTGCAATATTGGCAAGTGCAGTGTTTGGTGCGATAAAGTGCAATATTGGCGTAGAACAGTGCTCGGTGTGTTAAGTGCTAACGTGTAAGCAAGGTGTTAAGTGCAAAGTGTTCCATCTGTGACAATGGCAGAAAAAGCTACCATCGATGATCTGGACGATGTTCAGGCTTTTCTGAACAGAGTGGACTGTCTTGCCAGATTAAAGTATCTGAGCAAACCGGAACTTGTACTAGTGAGCGCCTACCTGGAGATCAAGATCCGTGCCAGTGATTCCCGTGTGGAGATCTTGTCCAAGGTTCACCGGCACCTGAAGGCAGAAGAGAAACAGGAAGGCGAGACTCCTAGTACAAGGGAAGGTGAGGAAATAGCTTCCACAGAAAAGGAAGATAAGGGCAGTGACATTGACAGTGATGCAGGTGAGCTGAATATCAGCTTCCTAACAGTCAAAATGCGTGCCCTAGAGATCAATCGCGAGATAGAGTGGAAGAAATTAGAAATGGAACGAGAGAGACAAGATAAAGAAATGGAGATGAAAGAAAAAGAATTGGCGATGAGGCGTTTAGAATTAGAAAGAGAAGAAAGAAGAGAAGAACGAGAGAGAGAAGAGAGAGAGAAGAACGAGAAAGAGAGAGAAGAACGAGAAAGAGAGAGAGGAGAACGAGAAAGAGAAGAGAGAAGAGAGAGAGAAGAACGAGAAAGAGAGAGAGAAGAACGAGAAAGAGAGAGAGAAGAAAGACAGAGACAACATGAACTAGAAGTATTAAGATTAGGCGCTGGACAGAGACAAACTGGAGTAAGCGGTTTCGATCCGGTAAGAAATATCAAAATGGTCCCCAAATTCAATGAGAGGGAAGTCTCGAAGTTCTTTGCAGCCTTCGAGAAAGTCGCTGCCTCTTTGGAGTGGCCAAGGGAGAATTGGGCCATCATGATAGTCAGTTTTGACTGGGAAGGCCCAAATTGCCTACTCTACGTTATCCCTTGACGACTCCGGCGATTACGATATGGTGAAGAAAGTGGTGCTCATGGCGTACCAATTGGTACCTGAGGCATATAGGCAAAAGTTCAGAAACCTGAAGAAGACCTCGGAGCACACTTTCACCGAATTCGCCACGATCAAGGAGCGACTTTTCCAGGAATGGTGTGCCTCTCGGAAGGTGGAGACCAAGGCAGACCTCGAGCAGCTGATTCTGCTCGAGGACTTCAAGGATTGTTTGTCTGTAGACCTGAAGACGTACTTAGAGGAACAGCAGGTAGAGACCTTGAGTGCAGCAGCCACCATGGCTGAAGAGTATATCCTGACTCATAGGCCGTCTGCTAAGTACGTCCCGAGGAATTACCAGCGCCGGTTTGACAGACCTCACGACGAAGAAGAAAGACCCGTCCCACAAAGTGCTAAGAAGACGCCCCCAAGTAGCCCCCGAAGAACAAGTCCCAGTAGTCCGAAACACCGTAGTCCAAGGAGGAATATGGTGTGCTGGACTTGTGGGCAGAAAGGGCACATAGCTGCTAGGTGCCGAGGTAGAAGAGGTGGCAGCGCACGAAGGGAGGTGATGTTGGTGAGCTGTGTTACATCACCAGTAGGAAACCAGTCTACGACGACGCAGGAAGGACCAAGTTTGTTGGCCCCTCACACTTCAACCGGGTATGTAACGAGTGATCATACTGGTAGATCAATTGTAGTGCTCAGAGATAGTGGAGCAGCCCAGTCCCTGATCGTGAAGAGCTCGTTACCCGAGGGAGTAAGTGTGGATGGGAGACCAGAGGTGATCCTGGTTGGGTTTCCTAGGACGCAGTACATCGCCCCCTTAGTGCCAGTACATCTTGATTCGCCTTATTTCAGCGGCACATGTGAGTTGGCAGTAGTCGATACCCTCCCTGTGGCTGGGATTGACGTGGTACTAGCCAACGACTTGGTGACCGATTGGAGCATCAATCTTCCCAAGATTGTGGACGAGTCTACCAGAACAGCAAGGTCGGAGGTGTCTACAGGCAATGGTAATGTCCAGGTAAAGACAGACCCGGATGTAACTATGTTTAATTCGTCCTCTCGCCTACAGATTGAGAGCGTTCTAGCAGTGTCTCCTGATTCTCTCGACAAGGAACATGAAGTTAAGAAGGCAGAGGTACCTGAGCACGAAGAGAGGCCTTGTGTGCAGGCACCCACAGATACCAACGAGTCTGGAGCGAAGGCGGATGTGTACTTGCGGTATGGCAAGGTACAGCGTGTATTGAACCAGCCAGAGATTCCCCAGACTTCAGAGGTATGTGAGGTGTGTTCAAAAGGTCTAGTGCCCTCTTCGGTCCAAGCCAGGCTAGTGGATGTTGCCGGCTATGGACATGACTGGCTCGGGAAGCATATCCCTCAATTGACCCCATGTTTCTTAGCAGTATTTTGTTTTGTTCTCCTATGTGCTCTCTGTGTTCTCAGTAAGGATCAGTGGACGACCCGAAGGATGATGGCTCCCGTGAACATCGAGAAGAGGTCCCTGGGATTAGAGATTTGCACTGCAAGTGTTGCAGTTGAAGAAGGGACCTGGGAGGTAATAGATGATACAGGAGGTACGATATGTGGTAATGTGAGTGACTGTTTCCGACAGGTTGACACCCCCCGCGTGACTGCTGAGCCTCAATGCAGCGTTATGTGGAACGTTGGTCGACCTGACGGTGGCAGAGCGAATGCCACCTGCGACGTACGAACAGCCCCGTTGGGACTAGGTGTGGACCTAGTAGAGTATGCTGTAAGTACTGTTTTACTCGCAGTCGCTATCACTCTGAATTATCAGACCCCTGTATTCCAGGTTCCTGTCTCCCTGAATGACCATCGGACCGGCACCAGAAATGCCGTCTGTGGTCAGCCATCATCGGTGCCACGACATAAGGAAGTGTCGAGTCACCCCAGATCGTGTCGAAACCGATCCTTACTTGAGAGGTGTGAGGTTATGCTCCGGATTAACATCTCGGTGGAGACGGTGAAGATGTGGGAGATTACACCAGGCAGGACCTTGCCTTCAATTTTAAAGTTCCCGTTATGCCGGAATTGCCCAGTAGGACAATTCCGTGGACAAGACAGCCTCATCTCTCCAGTTCATAGTATAAGTAAGTCCATTTGGAGTTGTGTCGCCCTGCTAATTTGGTTTGTGTTTCTTTTTATAGAACCCCAAACCAAATTCTTTTTGGTGGGGAGGTGTTACGGACCAGAGTCCAGCGTCCGAGCAAGGAGCAGTAACAACTACGCCATCTGTGGGTCAGCTCCCGAAACCCCCGCCAAACGAACGACGACACCTAGTGAGGACAGCGTGTACTGGCCTCGAGGACCAGTTTCCAGTCTGGTTCAGCGCTCAACACCGCCGCTCCTGACCTCTGGTGAGGTGGTGCTCCGACGACAGCGCCATCTAGGGAGTGGATATGTCGGGCGTTTGTATCTGAGCCTGTGAGTGTGGTGTATTAGTGTCCCGGTTATTAATGACGTGTCTGCTTACAGAGCCGACCTGGGACCACTGTGTTGAAGGTGGAGTCAGTCTACCCGAGGCAGCCAGTCTCCATACAGTGAAGTTTGCTGCAGCTGTCGTGACGTCGTCCCCCCGGAAGAACACTGTGGTGTGTTAAGCCTGCCAGTGGAGTGGCAGTGGAAGGATTTACCCGGGACCGACGGTTGGAGACGATAATCCACTGGGGTGTTGAGGACAGGAGGGTGATTGGTGATATCACACGAGACTCCTGTCTAGGGCGTACCCCTTTTATCGTTCGTGGAGTGGCCGTACCAGCCTTGTTGGCTCAGTACCTGCCAGCAGACCTGCTGGACGTGTGGTTGACGGCCTCCACGACGGTGCCCCCAGTGGACCTGTGTTGTGGCTGACCTGTGGCCAGGGTAGACTCGGCGTTCTCAGAGGACACGTCTTAAGGCCACGAAGAGAGCACCAAGGAATCGGCACCGAAAGTGGTGTGGTACCAGAGTCTTCAGCAGAAGACTACAGTGAATAATCCCATTGCAAAGTGTTAATACCCCTCCCCCTGTGTACTCCTTTTATATACTATTTATTTATTGGTGGTGGTCAATATATTATATTAAGTTTTTGCCTTTATTTCCCTTCCCCTTTTAGTTACTTGCGTCACGGATCGCATCCCTTGAAAGCCTCTACTGGCTTGGGGCCGGATATATATCTTCCTCTAACTACATCAGAGTAAGAACCCCGTTGCGTCCCGAGAGGGCCGTAACATGCTATTAATTCATTATATATACGATATAAATGATGCAAACACATAATTGATTAGAAATTAACAATAAACACTTCATTTTTAATCAACTATTTGTTTCTCGTTGAAATGCTGAGTAAGATATTGAAAAGGGGAGAAGTTCTGTTTTTATTGCATATATCGACGTTTCAGCCGGATTAGAGCGGTTTTACGTGTACATCTTCCATCTGTAATATAAGTGGAAAATCAGGATCATTTTAGTTAATTCTAATGAAAACACATTGCTTTTTTTTATTTGCATTGGAAACAACATTGTCATATGTCTTTTCTTGGATCTAAATAATACGAAACCTCGCTCTATGATTTGAAGTTAAAATGCTCAAATTTGGTAAAATAGTGACTTTTTTCTCGTTTTTCATGTAGTGTGATTTTACGTAAATATATTCGTTTTACCAATATTTCGATACTACTTCAGGTAGTATCACGATACGTGATTTGACCTTCATATCTCAGAATTTTGCATAATATTGCATTTTAAGCAAGTTTTCTTGCGTTTGGTTTTGTACTAAAAATCATCGAATTTAGCAATATTTTGACGTTTATCATCCCCTTTTCCTTTATGTGATATAGAGAAAATATCATCGAATTAGGCAGTATTTTGCCGTTTTTCCACGTTATTTTGAATTTTCAGTTTATTGTTATTAATTCATTATATATACGATAAAAATGATGCAAACACATAATTGATTAAAAATTAACAATACACACTTCATTTTTATTCAACTATTAGTTTCTCGTTAAAATACTGAGTAAGATATTGAAAAGGGGAGAAGTTCTGGTTTTATTGCATATATCGACGTTTCAGCCAGATTAGAGCGGTTTTACGTGTACATCTTCCATCTGTAATATAAGCGGAAAATCAGGATCATTTTAGTTAATTCTAATTGTGGAAAAACACATTGATTTTTATCATTTGTATTGTAAACAACATTGTCATATGTCTTTTCTTGGATCTAAATAATACGAAACCTCGGTCTGTGATTTGAAGTTAAAATCGTCAAATTTGGTAAAATAGTGACTTTTTTTCTCGTTTTTCATGTAGTGTGATTTTACGTAAATATATTCGTTTCTACCAATATTTCGATACTACTTCATGTAGTATCAGGATACGTGATTTGGCCTTCAAATCTCTGAATTTCGCATAATATTGCCTTTTAAGCAAGTTTTCTTGCGTTTGGTTTTGTACTAAAAATCATCGAATTTATCAATGTTTTGACGTTTATCATCCCCTTTTCGTCTATGTGATTTAGAGAAAATATCATCGAATTAGGCAGTATTTTGCCGTTTTTTCACGTTTTTGTGAATTTTCAGTTTATTGTTATTAATTCATTATATATACGATAAAAATGATGCAAACACATAATTGATTAGAAATTAACAATACACACTTCATTTTCAATCAACTATTTGTTTCTCGTTAAAATACTGAGTAAGATATTGAAAAGGGGAGAAGTTATGTTTTTATTGCATATATCGACGTTTCAGCCAGATTAGAGCGGTTTTACGTGTACATCTTCCATCTGAAATATAAGCGGAAAATCAGGATCATTTTAGTTAATTCTAATTGTGGAAAAACACATTGATTTTTATCATTTGTATTGGAAACAACATTGTCATATGTCTTTTCTTGGATCTAAATAATACGAAACCTCGCTCAATGATTTGAAGTTAAAATCCTCAAATTTGGTAAAATAGTGACTTTTTTTCTCGTTTTTCATGTAGTGTGATTTTACGTAAATATATTCGTTTCTACCAATATTTCGATACTACTTCATGAAGTATCACGATACGTGATTTGGCCTTCAAATCTCAGAATTTCGCATAATATTGCCTTTTAAGCAAGTTTTCTTGCGTTTGGTTTTGTACTAAAAATCATCGAATTTAGCAATATTTTGACGTTTATCATCCTCATTTCCTTCATGTGATTTAAAAAAATATCGTCGAATTATGCAATATTTTGCCGTTTTTCCACGTTTTTGTGAATTTTCAGTTTATTGCTATTAATTCATTATATATACGATATAAATGATGCAAACACATAATTGATTAGAAATTAACAATAAACACTTCATTTTTAATCAACTATTTGTTTCTCGTTGAAATGCTGAGTAAGATATTGAAAAGGGGAGAAGTTCTGTTTTTATTGCATATATCGACGTTTCAGCCGGATTAGAGCGGTTTTACGTGTACATCTTCCATCTGTAATATAAGTGGAAAATCAGAATCATTTTAGTTAATTCTAATGAAAACACATTGCTTTTTTTTTATTTGCATTGGAAACAACATTGTCATATGTCTTTTCTTGGATCTAAATAATACGAAACCTCGCTCTATGATTTGAAGTTAAAATCCTCAAATTTGGTAAAATAGTGACTTTTTTCTCGTTTTTCATGTAGTGTGATTTTACGTAAATATATTCCTTTTTACCAATATTTCGATACTACTTCATGTAGTATCACGATACGTGATTTGACCTTCATATCTCAGAATTTTGCATAATATTGCATTTTAAGCAAGTTTTCTTGCGTTTGGTTTTGTACTAAAAATCATCGAATTTAGCAATATTTTGACGTTTATCATCCCCTTTTCCTTTATGTGATATAGAGAAAATATCATCGAATTAGGCAGTATTTTGCCGTTTTTCCACGTTTTTTTGAATTTTCAGTTTATTGTTATTAATTCATTATATATACGATAAAAATAATGCAAACACATAATTGATTAAAAATTAACAATACCCACTTCATTTTCAATCAACTATTAGTTTCTCGTTAAAATACTGAGTAAGATATTGTAAAGGGGAGAAGTTCTGTTTTTATTACATATATCGACGTTTCAGCCAGATTAGAGCGGTTTTACGTGTACATCTTCCATCTGTAATATAAGCGGAAAATCAGGATCATATTAGTTAATTCTAATTGTGGAAAAACACATTGATTTTTATCATTTGTATTGGAAACAACATTGTCATTTGTCTTTTCTTGGATCTAAAGAATACGAAACCTCGCTCTATGATTTGAAGTTAAAATCCTCAAATTTGGTAAAATAGTGACTTTTTTTCTCGTTTTTCATGTAGTGTGATTTTACGTAAATATATTCGTTTTTACCAATATTTCGATACTACTTCATGTAGTATCACGATACGTGATTTGGCCTTCAAATCTCAGAATTTCGCATAATATTGACTTTTAAGCAAGTTTTCTTGCGTTTGGTTTTGTACTAAAAATCATCGAATTTAGCAATATTTTGACGTTTATCATCCTCATTTCCTTTAGGTGATTTAAAGAAAATACCGTCTAATTAGGCAATTTTTTGCCGTTTTTCCACGTTTTTTTGAATTTTCAGTTTATTGCTATTAATTCATTAAATATACGATATAAATGATGCAAACACATAATTGATTAGAAATTAACAATAAACACTTCATTTTTATTCAACTATTTGTTTCTCGTTAAAATGCTGAGTAAGATATTGAAAAGGGGAGAAGTTCTGTTTTTATTGCATATATCGACGTTTCAGCCGGATTAGAGTGGTTTTACGTATACATCTTCAAAATATATGTGTTTTCATTAGAATTAACTAAAATGATCATGATTTTCCGCTTATATTAATAAGCGGAAAATCATGATCATTTTAGTTAATTCTAATGAAAACAAATTGATTTTTATCATTGGTATTGGAAACAACATTGTCATGTCTTTTCTTGGATCTAAATAATATGAAACCTCGGTCTATGATTTGAAGTTAAAATCGTCAAATTTGGTGAAATAGTGACTTTTTTCTCGTTTTTCATGTAGTGTGATTTTACGTAAATATGTTCGTTTTTACCAATATTTCGATACTACTTCATGTAGTTTCACGATACGTAATTTGGCCTTCAAATCTCAGAATTTCGCATAATATTGCATTTCAAGCAAGTTTTCTTGCGTTTTGTTTTGTACTAAAAATCATCGAAGTCATCAATATTTTGACGTTTATCATCCTCTTTTGCTTTTTGTGATATCAAGAAAATATCATCGAAATAGGCAATATTTTGCCGTATTTCCACGTTTTTGTGAATATTCAGTTTATTGTTATTAATTCATTAAATATACGATAAAAATGATGCAAACACATAATTGATTAGAAATTTTCATTAAATACTTCATTTTCAATCAACTATTTGTTTCTCGTTAAAATACTGAGTAAGATATTAAAAAGGGGAGAAGTTCTGTTTTATTGCATATATCGACGTTTCAGCCGGATTAGAGCGGTTTTACGTATACATCTTCCATCGGTAATATAAGCGGAAAATCATAATCGTTTTAGTTAATTCTAATGAAAACACATAGATTTTTATCATTTGTATCGGAAACAACATTGTCATAAGTCTTTTCTTGGATCTAAATAATACGAAACCTCGCTCTATGATTTGAACTTAAAATTCTCAAATTTGCTAAAATAGTGACTTTTTTCACGTTTTTCATGTAGTGTGATTTTACGTTAATATATTCGTTTTCACCAATATTTCGATACTACTTCATGTAGTATCACGATACGTGATTTGGCCTTCATATCTCAGAATTTCGCATAATATTGCATTTTAAGCAAGTTTTCTTGCGTTTGTTTTTGTACTAAAAATCGTCGAATTTAGCAATATTTTGACGTTTATCATCCACTTTTCCTTTATGTGATATAGAGAAAATATCATCGAATTAGGCAGTATTTTGCCGTTTTTCCACGTTTTTTTGAATTTTCAGTTTATTGTTATTAATTCATTATATATACGATAAAAATGATGCAAACACATAATTGATTAGAAATTAACAATACACACTTCATTTTCAATCAACTATTAGTTTCTCGTTAAAATACTGAGTAAGATATTGTAAAGGGGAGAAGTTCTGTTTTTATTACATATATCGACGTTTCAGCCAGATTAGAGCGGTTTTACGTGTACGTCTTCCATCTGTAATATAAGCGGAAAAACAGGATCATTTTAGTTAATTCTAATTGTGGAAAAACACATTGATTTTTATCATTTGTATTGGAAACAACATTGTCATTTGTCTTTTATTGGATCTAAAGAATACGAAACCTCGCTCTATGATTTGAAGTTAAAATCCTCAAATTTGGTAAAATAGTGACTTTTTTTCTCGTTTTTCAAGTAGTGTGATTTTACGTAAATATATTCGTTTTTACCAATATTTCGATACTACTTCATGTAGTATCACGATACGTGATTTGGCCTTCATATCTCAGAATTTCGCATAATATTGCATTTTAAGCAAGTTTTCTTGCGTTTGGTTTTGTACTAAAAATCGTCGAATTTAGCAATATTTTGACGTTTATCATCCACTTTTCCTTTATGTGATATAAAGAAAATATCATCGAATTAGGCAATATTTTGCAGTTTTTCATCGTTTTTGTGATTTTTCAGTTTATTTTTATTAATTTATTAAATATACGATAAAAATGATGCAAACACATAATTGATTAGAAATTAACAATAAACACTTCATTTTCAATCAACTATTTGTTTCTCGTTAAAATACTGAGTAAGATATTGAAAAGGGGAGAAGTTCTGTTTTTATTGCATATATCGACGTTTCAGCCAGATTAGAGCGGTTTTACGTGTACGTCTTCCATCTGTAATATAAGCGGAAAATCAGGATCATTTTAGTTCATTCTAATTGTGGAAAATACATTGATTTTTATCATTTGTATTGGAAACAACATTGTTATATGTCTTTTCTTGGATTTAAATAATACAAATCCTCGCTCTATGATTTGAAGTTAAAATCCTCAAATTTTGTAAAATAGTGACTTTTATTCTGGTTTTTCATGTAGTGTGATTTTACGTAAATATATTCCTTTTTACCAATATTTCGATACTACTTCATGTAGTATCACGATACGTGATTTGGCCTTCAAATCTAATAATTTCGCATAATATTGCCTTTTAAGCAAGTTTTCTTGCGTTTGGTTTTGGACTAAAAATCATCGAATTTAGCAATATTTTGACGTTTATCATCCTCATTTCCTTTATGTGATTTAAAGAAAATATCGTCGAATTAGGAAATATTTTGCCGTTTTTCCACGTTTTTTTGAATTTTCAGTTTATTGCTATTAATTCATTAAATATACGATATAAATGATGCAAACACATAATTGATTAGAAATTAACAATAAACACTTCATTTTTATTCAACTATTTGTTTCTCGTTAAAATGCTGAGTAAGATATTGAAAAGGGGAGAAGTTCTGTTTTTATTGCATATATCGACGTTTCAGCCGGATTAGAGCGGTTTTACGTGTACATCTTACATCTGTAATATAAGCGGAAAATCAGGATCATTTTAGTTAATTCTAATTGTGGAAAAACACATTGATTTTTATCATTTGTATTGGAAACAACATTGTCATATGTCTTTTCTTGGATCTAAATAATACGAAACCTCGCTCTATGATTTGAAGTTAAAATCCTCAAATTTGGTAAAATAGTGACTTTTTTTCTCGTTTTTCATGTAGTGTGATTTTACGTAAATAAAACTGAGTAAATATCTTACTCAGTTTTTACCAATATTTCGGGACTACTTCATGTAGTATCACGATACGTGATTTGACCTTCATATATCAGAATTTTGCATAATATTGCATTTTAAGCAAGTTTTCTTGCGTTTGCTTTTGTACTAAAAATCATCGAATTTATCAATATTTTGACGTTCATCATCCCCTTTTCCTTTATGTGATATAGAGAAAATGTCATCGAATTAGGCAGTATTTTGCCGTTTTTTCACGTTTTTGTGAATTTTCAGTTTATTGTTATTAATTCATTATATATACGATAAAAATTATGCAAACACATAATTGATTAGAAATTAACAATACACACTTCATTTTCAATCAACTATTTGTTTTTAGTTAAAATGCTGAGTAAGATATTGAAAAGGGGAGAAGTTCTTTTTTATTTCAAATATCGACGTTTGAGCCGGATTAGAGTGGTTTTACGTATACATCTTCCATCGGTAATATAAGCGGAAAATCATGATCATTTTAGTTAATTCTAATGAAAACACATTGATTTTTATCATTTGTATTGGAAACAACATTGTCATATGTCTTTTCTTGGATCTAAATAATACGAAAGCTCGCTCTATGATTTGAAGTTAAAATCCTCAAATTTAGTAAAATAGTGACTTTTTTCACGTTTTTTATGTAGTGTGATTTTACGTAAATATATTCGTTTTTACCAATATTTCGATACTACTTCATGTAGTATCACGATACGTGATTTGGCCTTCAAATCTCAGAATTTCGCATAATATTGCATTTTAAGCAAGTTCTCTTGCAATTTGTTTCGTACTAAAAATCATCGAATTTAGCAATATTTTGACGTTTATCATCCCCTTTTCCTTGATGTGATATAAACAAAATATCATCGAATTAGGCAGTATTTTGCCGTTTTTCCACGTTTTTGTGAATTTTCATTTTATTATTATTAATTCATTAAATATACGATAAAAATGATGCAAAGACATAATTGATCAGAAATTAACAATAAATACTTCATTTTCAATCAACTATTTGTTTCTCGTTAAAATACTGAGTAAGATATTGAAAAGGGGAGAAGATCTGTCTTTATTGCATATATCGACGTTTCAGCCGGATTAGAGCGGTTTTACGGTTACATCTTCCATCTGTAATATAAGCGGAAAATCAGGATCATTTTAGTTAATTCTAATTGTGGAAAAACACATTGATTTTTATCATTTGTATTGGAAACAACATTGTCATATGTCTTTTCTTGGATCTAAATAATGCGAAACCTCGCTCTATGATTTGAAGTTAAAATCCTCAAATTTGGTAAAATAGTGACTTTTTTCTCGTTTTTCATGTAGTGTGATTTTACGTAAATATATTCGTTTTTACCAATATTTCGATACTACTTCATGTAGCATCACGATACGTGATTTGGCCTTCAAATCTCAGAATTTCGCATAATATTGCCTTTTAAGCAAGTTTTCTTGCGTTTGGTTTTGAACTAAAAATCATGGAATTTAGCAATATTTTGACGTTTATCATCCCCTTTTCCTTGATGTGATATAAACAAAATATCATAGAATTAGGCAGTATTTTGCCGTTTTTCCACGTTTTTGTGAATTTTCATTTTATTATTATTAATTCAATAAATATACGATAAAAATGATGTAAAGACATATTTGATCAGAAATTAACAATATATACTGCATTTTCAATCAACTATTTGTTTCTCGTTAAAATACTGATTAAGATATTGAAAAGGGGTGCCGTTCTGTTTTTATTGCATATATCGACGTTTCAGCCGGATTAGAGCGGTTTTACGTGTACATCTTCCATCTGTAATATAAGTGGAAAATCATGATCATTTTAGTTAATTCTAATGAAAACACATTGATTTTTATCATTTGTATAGGAAACAACATTGTCATATGTCTTTTCTTGGATCTAAATAATACGAAAGCTCGCTCTATGATTTGAAGTTAAAATCCACAAATTTGGTAAAATAGTGACTTTTTTCACGTTTTTCATGTAGTGTGATTTTACGTAAATATATTCGTTTTTACCAATATTTCGATACTACTTCATGTAGTATCACGATACGTGATTTGGCCTTCAAATCTCAGAATTTCGCATAATATTGCCTTTTAAGCAAGTTTTCTTGCGTTTGGTTTTGTACTAAAAATCATCGAATTTAGCAATATTTTGACGTTTATCATCCTCATTTCCTTTATGTGATTTAAAGAAAATATCGTCGAATTAGGCAATATTTTGCCGTATTTCCACGTTTTTGTGAATTTTCAGTTTATTGCTATTAATTCATTAAATATACAATAAAAATGATGCAAACACATAATTGATCAGAAATTTACAATAAATACTTTATTTTCAATCAACTATTTGTTTCTCGTTAAAATACTGATTAAGATATTGAAAAGGGGAGAAGTTCTGTTTTTATTGCATATATCGACGTTTCAGCCGGATTAGAGCGGTTTTACGTGTATATCTTCCATCTGTAATATAAGCGGAAAATGAGGATCATTTTAGTTAATTCTAATGAAAACACATTGATTTTTATCATTTGTATTGGAAACAACATTGTCATATGTCTTTTCTTGGATCTAAATAATACGAAACCTCGGTCTATGATTTACAGTTAAAATCGTCAAATTTGGTAAAATGTTGAATTTTTTCTCGTTTTTCATGTAGTGTGATTTTACATAAATATATTAGTTTTTACCAATATTTCGATACTACTTAATGTTGTATCACGATATGTGATTTGGCCTTCAAATCTCAGAATTTCGCATAATATTGAATTTAAAGCAAGTTTTCTTGCGTTTGGTTTTGTACTAAAAATCATCAAATTTAGCATTATTTTGACGTTTATCATCCTCATTTCCTTTATGTGATTTAAAGAAAATATCGTCGAATTAGGCAATATTTTGCCGTTTTTCCATGTTTTTGTGAATTTTTAGTTTATTGTTATTAATTCATTAATTATACGATATAAATGATGCAAAAATGCTGAGTAAGATATTGAAAAGGGGAGAAGTTCTGTTTTTATTGCATATATCGATGTTTCAGCCGGATTAGAGTGGTTTTACGTATACATCTTCCATCGGTAATATAAGCGGAAAATCATGATCATTTTAGTTAATTCTAATGAAAACACATTGATTTTTATCATTTGTATTGGAAACAACATTGTCATATGTCTTTTCTTGGATCTAAATAATACGAAACCTCGCTCTGTGATTTAAAGTTTAAATCGTCAAATTTGGTAAAATATTGACTTTTTTCTCGTTTTTCATGTACTGTAATTTTACGTAAATATATTCGTTTTTACCAATATTTCGATATTACTTCATGTTGTATCACGATATGTGATTTGGCCTTCAAATCTCAGAATTTCGCATAATATTGTATTTAAGCAAGTTTTCTTGCGTTTGGTTTTGTACTAAAAATCATCGAATTTAGCAATATTTTGACGTTTATCATCCTCATTTCCTTTATGTGATTTAAAGAAAATATCGTCGAATTAGGCAATATTTTGCCGTTTATCCACGTTTTTGTGAATTTACAGTTTATTGGTATTAATTCATTAAATATACGATAAAAATGATGCAAACACATAATTGATTAGAAATTAACTATAAATACTTCATTTTCAATCAACTATTTGTTTCTCGTTAAAATACTGAGTAAGATATTGAAAAGGGGAGAAGTTCTGTTTTTATTGCATATATCGACGTTTCAGCCGGATTAGAGCGGTTTTACTTGTACATCTTCCATCTGTAATATAAGCAAAAAATCATGATCATTTTAGTTAATTCCAATGAAGACACATTGATTTTTATCATTCGTATTGGAAACAACATAATCATATGTCTTTTCTTGGATCTAAATAATACGAAACCTCGCTCTATGATTTAAAGTTAAAATCGTCAAATTTGGTAAAATATTGACTTTTTTCTCGTTTTTCATGTACTGTAATTTTACGTAAATATATTCGTTTTTACCAATATTTCGATATTACTTCATGTTGTATCACGATATGTGATTTGGCCTTCAAATCTCAGAATTTCGCATAATATTGTATTTAAGCAAGTTTTCTTGCGTTTGGTTTTGTACTAAAAATCATCGAATTTAGCAATATTTTGACGTTTATCATCCCCTTTTCCTTGATGTAATATAAACAAAATATCATAGAATTAGGCAGTATTTTGCCGTTTTTCCACGTTTTTGTGAATTTTCATTTTATTGTTATTAATTCATTATATATACGATAAAAATGATGCAAACACATAATTGATCAGAAATTAACAACAAATACTTCATTTTCAATCAATTATTTGTTTCTCGTTAAAATACTGAGTACGATATAAAAAAGGGAGAAGTTCTGTTTATATTGCATATATCGACGTTTCATCCGGATTAGAGTGGTTTTACGTATACATCTTCCATCTGTAATATAAGCGGAAAATCAGGATCATTTTAGTTAATTCTATTTGTGGAAAAACACATTTTTGTATCATTTGTATTGGAAACAACATTGTCATATGTCTTTTCTTGGATCTAAATAATAAGAAACGTCGCTCTATGATTTGAAGTTAAAATCGTCAAATTTGGTAAAATAGTGACTTTTTTCTCGTTTTTCATGTAGTGTGATTTTACGTAAATATATTCGTTTTTACCAATATTTCGATACTACTTCATGTAGTATCACGATACGTGATTTGGCCTTCAAATCTCAGAATTTCGCATAATATTGCCTTTTAAGCAAGTTTTCTTGCGTTTGGTTTTGTACTAAAAATCATTGAATTTATCAATATTTTGACGTTTATCATCCTCATTTCGTTTATGTGATATAAAGAAAATATCGTCGAATTAGGCAACATTTTGCTGTTTTTCCACGTTTTTGTGAATATTCAGTTCATTGTTATTAATTCATTAAATATAACATATAAATGATGCAAACACATAATTGATTAGAAATTAACAATAAACACTTAATTTTCAATCAACTATTTGTTTCTCGTTAAAATGCTGAGTAAGATATTTAAAAGGGGAGAAGTTCTGTTTTTATAGCATATATCGACGTTTCAGCCGGATTAGAGCGGTTTTACGTATACATCTTCCATCTGTAATATAAGTGGAAAATCAGGATCATTTTAGTTAATTCTAATGAAAACACATGGATTTTTATCATTTGTATTGGAAACAACATTGTCATATGTCTTTTCTTGGATCTAAATAATACCAAAGCTCGCTCTATGATTTGAAGTTAAAATCCTCAAATTTGGTAAAATAGTGACTTTTTCACGTTTTTCATGTAGTGTGATTTTACGTAAATATATTCGTTTTTACCAATATTTCGATACTACTTCATGTAGTATCACGATTCGTGATTTGGCCTTCAAATCTCAGAATTTCGCATAATATTGCATTTTAAGCAAGTTCTCTTGCAATTTGTTTCGTACTAAAAATCATCGAATTTAGCAATAATTTGACGTTTATCATCCCCTTTTCCTTTATGTGATATAGAGAAAATATCATCGAATTAGGCAGTATTTTGCCGTTTTTCCACGTTTTTGTGAATTTTCAGTTTATTGTTATTAATTCATTATATATACGATAAAAATTATGCAAACACATAATTGATTAGAAATTAACAATAAATACTTCATTTTCAATCAACTATTTGTTTCTCGTTAAAATACTGATTAAGATATTGAAAAGGGGAGAAGTTCTGTCTTTATTGCATATATCGACGTTTAGCCGGATTAGAGCGGTTTTACGTGTACATCTTCCATCTGTAATATAAGCGGAAAATCAGGATCATTTTAGTTAATTCTAATTGTGGAAAAACACATTGATTTTTATCATTTGTATTGGAAACAACATTGTCATATGTCTTTTCTTGGATCTAAATAATACGAAACCTCGCTCTATGATTTGAAGTTAAAATCCTCAAATTTCTTAAAATAGTGACTTTTTTTCTCGTTTTTCATGTAGTGTGATTTTACGTACATATATTCGTTTTTACCAATATTTCGATACTACTTCATGTAGTATCACGATTTGTGATTTGGCCTTCAAATCTCAGAATTTCGTATAATATTGCATTTTAAGCATGTTCTCTTGCAATTTGTTTCGTACTAAAAATCATCGAATTTAGCAATATTTTGACGTTTATCATCCCCTTTTCCTTGATGTGATATAAACAAAATATCATAGAATTAGGCAGTATTTTGCCGTTTTTCCACGTTTTTGTGAATTTTCATTTTATTGTTATTAATTCATTATATATACGATAAAAATGATGCAAACTCATAATTGATCAGAAATTAACAACAAATACTTCATTTTCAATCAATTATTTGTTTCTAGTTAAAATACTGAGTAAGATATAAAAAGAGGAGAAGTTCTGTTTATATTGCATATATCGACGTTTCAGCCGGATTAGAGTGGTTTACGTATACATCTTCCATCTGTAATATAAGCGGAAAATCAGGATCATTTTAGTTAATTCTAATTGTGGAAAAACACATTTTTTTTATCATTTGTATTGGAAACAACATTGTCATATGTCTTTTCTTGGATCTAAATAATAAGAAACGTCGCTCTATGATTTGAAGTTAAAATCCTCAAATTTGGTAACATAGTGACTTTTTTTCTCGTTTTTCATGTAGTGTGATTTTATGTAAATATATTCGTTTTATCAATATTTCGATACTACTTCATATAGTATCACGATACGTGATTTGGCCTTCAAATCTCAGAATTTCGCATAATATTGCCTCTTAAGCAAGTTTTCTTGCGTTTGGTTTTGTACTAAAAATCATCGAATTTAGCAATATTTTGACGTTTATCATCCTCATTTCCTTTGTGTGATGTAAAGAAAATATCGTCGAATTAGGCAATATTTTGCCGTTTTTCCACGTCTTTGTGAATTTTCAGTTTATTGCTATTAATTTATAAAATATACGATATAAATGATGCAAACACATAATTGATTAGAAATTAACAATAAACACTTCATTTTCAATCAACTATTTGTTTCTCGTTAAAATGCTGAGTAAGATATTGAAAAGGGGAGAAGTTCTGTTTTTATTGCATATATCGACGTTTCAGCCGGATTAGAGCGGTTTTACGTGTACATCTTCCATCTGTAATATAAGTGGAAAATCAGGATCATTTTAGTTATTTCTAATGAAAACACATTGATTTTTTTCATTTGAATTGGAAACAACATTGTCGTATGTCTTTTCTTGGATCTAAATAATACGAAACCTCGCTCTATGATTTGAAGTTAAAATCCTCAAATTTGGTAAAATAGTGACTTTTTTCTCGTTTTTCATGTAGTGTGATTTTACGTAAATATATTCGTTTTTACCAATATTTCGATACTACTTTATGTAGTATCACGATACGTGATTTGACCTTCATATCTCAGAATTTTGAATAATATTTCATTTTAAGCATGTTTTCTTGCGTTTGGTTTTGTACTAAAAATCATCGAATTTAGCAATATTTTGACGTTTATCATCCCCTTTTCCTTGATGTGATATAAACAAAATATCATAGAATTAGGCAGTATTTTGCCGTTTTTCCACGTTTTTGTGAATTTTCATTTTATTGTTATTAATTCATTAAATATACGATAAAAATGATGCAAACACATAATTGATCAGAAATTAACAACAAATACTTCATTTTCAATCAATTATTTGTTTCTCGTTAAAATACTGAGTAAGATATAAAAAAGGGAGAAGTTCTGTTTATATTGCATATATCGACGTTTTAGCCGGATTAGAGTGGTTTTACGTATACATCTTCAAAATCAATGTGTTTTCATTAGAATTAACTAAAATGAACATGATTTTCCGCTTATATTAATAAACGGAAAATCATGATCATTTTAGTTAATTCTAATGAAAACACATTGATTTTTATCATTTGTATTGGAAACAACATTGTCATATGTCTTTTCCTGGATCTAAATAATACGAAACCTCGGTCTATGATTTAAAGGTAAAACCGTCAAATTTGGTAAAATATTGACTTTTTTCTCGTTTTTCATGTAGTGTGATTTTATGTAAATATATTCGTTTTTACCAATATTTCGATACTACTTCATGTAGTATCACGATATGTGATTTGGCCTTCAAATCTCAGAATTTCGCATAATATTGCATTTTAAGCATGTTCTCTTGCAATTTGTTTCGTACTAAAAATCATCGAATTTAGCAATATTTTGACGTTTATCATCCCCTTTTCCTTGATGTGATATAAACAAAATAACATAGAATTAGGCAGTATTTTGCCGTTTTTCCACGTTTTTGTGAATTTTCATTTAATTGTCATTAATTCATTATATATACGATAAAAATGATGTAAACACATAATTGATCAGAAATTAACAACAAATACTTCGTTTTCAATCAATTATTTGTTTCTCGTTAAAATACTGAGTAAGATATAAAAAGGGGAGAAGTTCTGTTTATATTGCATATATCGACGTTTCAGCCGGATTAGAGTGGTTTTACGTATACATCTTCCATCGGTAATATAAGAGGAAAATCATGATCATTTTAGTTAATTCTAATGAAAACACATTGATTTTTATCATTTGTATTGGAAACAACATTGTCATGTCTTTTCTTGGATCTAAATAATACGAAACCTCGCTCTATGATTTAAAGTTAAAATCGTCAAATTTGGTAAAATATTGACTTTTTTCTCGTTTTTCATGTAGTGTGATTTTACGTAAATATATTCGTTTTTACCAATATTTCGATATTACTTCATGTTGTATCACGATATGTGATTTGGCCTTCAAATCTCAGAATTTCGCATAATATTGCATTTTAAGCATATTTTCTTGCAATTTCTTTCGTATTAAAAATCATCGAATTTAGCAATATTTTGACGTTTATTATCCCCTTTTCATTTTAGTGATATAGAGAAAATATCATCGAATTAGGCAGTATTTTGCCGTTTTTCCACGTTTTTGTGAATTTTCAGTTTATTGTTATTAATTCATTAAATATACGATAAAAATGATGCAAAGACATAATTGATCAGAAATTAACAATAAATACTTAATTTTCAATCAACTATTTGTTTCTCGTTAAAATACTGAGTAAGATATTGAAAAGGGGAGAAGTTCTGTTTTATTGCATATATCGATGTTTCAGCCGGATTAGAGCGGTTTTACGTATACATATTCCATCGGTAATATAAGCGGAAAATCATGATCATTTTAGTTAATTCTAATGAAAACACATAGATTTTTATCATTTTTATCGGAAACAACATTGTCATATGTCTTTTCTTGGATCTAAATAATACGAAACCTCGCTCTATGATTTGAACTTAAAATTCTCAAATTTGCTAAAATAGTGACTTATTCACGTTTTTCATGTAGTGTGATTTTACGTTAATATATTCGTTTTTTCAATATTTCGATACTACTTCATGTAGTATCACGATACGTGATTTGGCCTTCATATCTCAGAATTTCGCATAATATTGCATTTTAAGCAAGTTTTCTAGCGTTTGGTTTTGTACTAAAAATCGTCGAATTTAGCAATATTTTGACGGTTATCATCCACTTTTCCTTTATGTGATATAAAGAAAATATCATCGAATTAGGCAATATTTTGCAGTTTTTCAACGTTTTTGTGAATTTTCAGTTTATTTTTATTAATTCATTAAATATACGATAAAAATGATGCAAACATTGATTAGAAATTAACTATAAATACTTCATTTTCAATCAACTATTTGTTTCTCGTTAAAATACTGAGTAAGATATTGAAAAGGGGAGAAGATCTGTCTTTATTGCATATATCGACGTTTCAGCCGGATTAGAGCCGTTTTACGTGTACATCTTCCATCTGTAAAATAAGCGGAAAATCAGGATCATTTTAGTTAATTCTAATTGTGGAAAAACACATTGATTTTTATCATTTGTATCGGAAACAACATTGTCATATGTCTTTTCTTGGATCTAAATAATACGAAACCTCGCTCTCTGATTTAAAGGTAAAATCGTCAAATTTGGTAAAATATTGACTTTTTTCTCGTTTTTCATGTAGTGTGATTTTATGTAAATATATTCGTTTTTACCAATATTTCGATACTACTTCATGTTGTATCACGATATGTGATTTGGCCTTCAAATCTCAGAATTTCGCATAATATTGCATTTTAAGCAAGTTTTCTTGCGTTTAGTTTTGTACTAAAAATCATCGAATTTAGCAATATTTTGACGTTTATTATCCCCTTTTCCTTTTTGTGATATAGAGAAAATATCATCGAATTAGGCAGTATTTTGCCGTTTTTCCACGTTTTTGTGAATTTTCAGTTTATTGTTATTAATTCATTAAATATACGATAAAAATGATGCAAAGACATATTTGATCAGAAATTAACAATAAACACTTAATTTTCAATCAACTATTTGTTTCTCGTTAAAATGCTGAGTAAGATATTTAAAAGGGGAGAAGTTCTGTTTTTATTGCATATATCGACGTTTCAGCCGGATTAGAGCGGTTTTACGTATACATCTTCCATCGGTAATATAAGCGGAAAATCATGATCATTTTAGTTAATTCTAATGAAAACACATAGATTTTTATCATTTGTATCGGAAACAACATTGTCATATGTCTTTTCTTGGATCTAAATAATACGAAACCTCGCTCTATGATTTGAATTTAAAATTCTCAAATTTGCTAAAATATTGATTTTTTCTCGTTTTTCATGTAGTGTGATTTTACGTAAATATATTCGTTTTTACCAATATTTCGATATTACTTCATGTTGTATCACGATACGTGATTTGACCTTCATATCTCAGAATTTTGCATAATATTTCAATTTAAGCAAGTTTTCTTGCGTTTGGTTTTGTACTAAAAATCATCGAATTTAGCAATATTTTGACGTTTCTCATCCCCTTTTCCTTGATGTGATATATACAAAATATCATCGAATTTGGCAGTATTTTGCCGTTTTTCTACGTTTTTGTGAATTTTCATTTTATTGTTATTAATTCATTAAATATACAATAAAAATAATGCAAAGACATAATTGATCAGAAATTAACTATAAATACTTCCTTTTCAATCAACTATTTGTTTCTCGTTAAAATACTGAGTAAGATATTGAAAAGGGGAGAAGATCTGTTTTTATTGCATATCTCGACGTTTCAGCCGGATTAGAGCGGTTTTACGTGTACATCTTCCATCTGTAATATAAGCGGAAAATCATGATCATTTTAGTTAATTCTAATGAAGACACATTGATTTTTATCATTTGTATTGGAAACAACATAATCATATGTCTTTTCTTGGATCTAAATAATACGAAATCTCGCTCTATGATTTGAAGTTATAATCCTCAAATTTGAGGATTTAATTCCGCAGTAATTTCAAACTGCGAAAATGTGCAGAGAGCCAGAATTTGGCTCCAAAATATGGCTCAAGGTTGGAATCTAGGATATTTGGGATATTTTGAAAACTGCAGGGGGGTTTTGTGCAAAATGTGACCCATCGCTGCTCGCAGTAATTGGCATATTTTCGGTATAAAAATCGTAATTTCAAACTGCGAATACGTGCAGAGAGCCAGAATTTAACTCCAAAATATAGCTCAAGGGTCGAATTTGGAATGTTTGGGATATTTTGAAAACTGCACGGAGGGTTTGGGCAAATTGTGACCCATTGCGGCTCTCAGTAATTGGCACAATTTCGGTATAAAAAGTAGTAATTTCAAACTGCGAATATGCGCAGAGAGCCAGAATTTGGCTCCAAAATATGGCTCAAGGGTCAAATTTGAGATGTTTGGGATATTTTGAAAACTGAAGGGGGAGTTTGGGCAAAATGTGACCCATCGCCTTTTGCAGTAATTGGCATAATTTCGGTATAAAAATCGTAATTTCAAACAGCAAATACATTCAGAGAGCCAGAATTTAACTCCAAAATATGGTTTTAGGGTCGAATTTGGATTGTTTGGGACATTTTGAAAACTGCAGCGGGGTTTGGGCAAAATATGACCCATCGCAGCTCTCAGTAATTGGCATGTTTTCGGTATAAAAATCCGAATTTCAAACTGCGAATACGTACAGAGAGCCAGAATTTGGCTCCGAAATATGGCTCTTGGTTTGAATTTGAGATGTTTGGGATATTTTGAAAACTTCATGCGATGTAAGGGCAAAATGTGAACCATCGTTGATATCAGTAATTTGCATTTTTTCGGATAAAAAAGTCATAATTTCAAACTGCGAATACGTTCAGAGAGCCAGAATTTGGCTCCAAAATATGGCTCAAGGGTCGAATTTGAGATGTTTGGGATATTTTGAAAACTGAAGGGGGGGCGGGGGGTGGGGGGTTTGGCAAAATGTGACCCATCGCTGCTCGCAGTAATTGGCATATTTTCGGTATAAAAATCGTAATTTCAAACAGCGAATACGTTCAGAGAGCCAGAATTTAACTCCAAAATATGGCTTTAGGGTCGAATTTGGAATGCTTTGGATATTTTGAAAACGGCAGGGAAGGTTTCGGCAAATTGTGACCCATTGCGGCTTTCAGTAATTGGCACATTTTCGGTATAAAAAGTAGTAATTTCATACTGCGAATATGTGCAGAGAGCCAAAATATGGCTCAAGCGTCGAATTTGGGATGTTTTGGATATTTTGAAAACTGCAGTGGGGGTTTGGGCAAAATATGACCCATCGCCGCTCTCAGTAATTGGCATATTATTAGTATAAAAATTCGTAATTTCAAACTGGGAAAACGTGCAGAGAGCCCGAATTTGGCTCCAAAATATGGCTCAAGGGTCGAATTTGGAATGTTTGGGATATTTTGAAAACTGCACGGAGGGTTTGGGCAAATTGTGACCCATTGCGGCTTTCAGAAATTGGCACATTTCCGGTATAAAAAGTAGTAATTTCAAACTGCGAATATGTGCAGAGAGCCGAAATATGGCTCCAAAATATGGCTCAAGGGTCAAATTTGAGATGTTTGGGATATTTTGAAAACTGAAGGGGAGTTTGGGCAAAATATGACCCATCGCCGCTCGCAGTATTTGGCATATTTTCGGAATAAAAATCGTAATTTCAAACAGCAAATACGTTCAGGAGCCAGAATTTAACTCCAAAATATGGTTTAGGGTCGAATTTGGAATGTTTAAGATATTTTGAAAACTGCAGGGAGGGTTTGGGCAGATTGTGACCCATTGCGGCTTTCAGAAATTGGCACATTTTCGGTATAAAAAGTAGTAATTTCAAACTGCGAATATGTGCAGAGAGCCAAAATATGGCTCAAGCGTAGAATTTGGGATGTTTTGGATATTTTGAAAACTGCAGTGGGGGTTTGGGCAAAATATAACCCATCGCAGCTCTCAGTAATTGGCATGTTTTCGGTATAAAAATCTTAATTTCAAACTGCGAATACGTGCAGAGAGCCAGAATTTGGCTCCAAAATATGGCTTAAGGGTAGAATGTAGGATGTTTGGGATATTTTGAAAACTGCAGTGGGATCTGGGCCAAATGTGACCCATCCCCACTTTCAGTAATTTGCATATTTTCGGTATAAAAAGTCGTAATTTCTAACTGGGAAAACGTGCAAAGAGCCAGAATATGGCTCCAAAATATGGCTCAATGGTCAAATTTGTGATGTTTGGGATATTTTCAAAACTGCAGGGGGGGGGGGCAAAATGTGATCTATCACCTCTCTCAGTAATTGGCATATTTCGGTATAAAAATTCGTAATATCAAACTGCGAATATGTGCAGAGAGCAAGAGTTTGGCTCCAAAATATGGCTCAAGGGTCAAATTTGGGATGTTTGGGACATTTTGAATACTGCAGGGGGGTTTGATCAAATTGTGTCCCATCGCCTCTTTCAGTAATTGGCATATTTTCGGAATAAAAAGTCGAAATTTAAAACTGCGAACACGTGCAGAGAGCCAGAATTTGGCTCCAAAATATGGCTCAAGGGTCGAATTTAGGATGTTTGGGATATTTTGAAAACTGAAGGGGGGGGGGCAAAATGTGACCTATCGCTGCTCGCAGTTATTGGCATTTTTTCGGTATAAAAAGTCGTAATTTCGAACTGCGAATACGTGCAAAGAGCCAGAATTTGGCTCCAACATATGGTTCAAGGGTCAAATTTGGAATGTTTGGGATATTATAAAAACAGCAGGGGGGGGGGCAAAATGTGACCTATCGCCTTTCTCAGTAATTGGCATATTTTTGGAATAGAAATTCGTAATTTCAAACTGCGAATATGTGCAGAGAGCCATAATTTGGCTCCAAAATATGGCTCTAGCGTTGAATTTGGGATGTTTTGGTTACTTTGAAAACTGCAGGGGGGTTTGGGCAAAACGTGACCCATCGCAGCTCTCAGTAATTGGAATATTTTCGGTATAAAAAGTCCTACTTTCAAACTGCGAATAAGTGCAAAGAGTTAGAATTTGACTCCAAAATACGGCTCAAGCGTCAGACTTGTAATGATTGGGATATATTGAAAACTGAAGAAGGGGGGGTGGGGGGGGGGGAAGAAGGCAAAATGTGACCCATCGCCGCTCTCAGTAATTGCCATATTTTCGGTATGAAAAGTCGTAATTTAAAACTGCGAATACGAGCAGAGAGCCAGAATTTGGCTCCAAAATATGGCTCAAGGGTAGAATGTGGGATGTTTGGGATATATTGAAAACTGCAGGTGGGGGGGGGGGTTTGGGCAAAATGTGTCCCATCGCCGCTCTCGGTAATTGGCATATTTTCGGTATAAAAAGTCATAATTTCAAACTGCGAATACGTGCTGAGAGCCAGAATTTAGCTCCAAAATATGGTTCTAGGGTCGTATTTGAGATGTTTGGGATATTTTGAAAACTGAATGGGGGTTTGGGCAAAACGTGACCCCATCGCTGCTCTCAGTAATTGGCATATTTTCGGTATAAAAATTCGTAATTTCAAACTGCAAATACGTGCAGAGAGCCAGAATTTGACTCCAAAATATGGCTCAAGGGTCCAATTTGGGATGTTTGGGATATTTTGAAAACTGCAGGGGTGGTTTGGGCAAAATGTGACCTATCGCTGCTATCAGTAATTGGCAAATTTTCGGTAGAAAAATTCGTAATTTCAAACTGCGAATTAGAGCAGAGAGCCAGAATTTGGCTCCAAAATATGGCTCAAGGGTCGAGTTTGGGAAGTTTGGGATATTTTACCAACTGCAAAGGGGGCTTTGGGGAAAATGTGACCTATCGCTGCTCGCAGTAATTGGCATATTTTCGGTATAAAAAGTCGTAATTTCAAACTGCGAATACGTGCCGAGAGGCAGAATTTGGCTCAAAAATATGGCTCAAGGGTCGAATTTGGGATGTTTCGGATATTTTGAAAACTACAATGGGGGTTTGGTCAAAATGTGACCTATCGCCTCTCTCTGTAATTGGCATATTTTCGGTATAAAATTCATAATTTCAAACTGCGAATACTTGGAGAGAGCCAGAATTTGGCTCCAAAAAATGGCTCAAGGGTCGAATTTGGAATGTTTTTGATATTTTGAAAACTGCAGGGGGGTTTGGGCAAAATGTGACCCATCGCCGCTCTCAGTAATTGGCCTATTTTCGGTATTAAAAGTAGTAATTTCAAACTGCGAATACGTGCATAGAACCAAAATTTGGCTCCAAAATATGGCTCAAGGGTCAACTTTAAGATGTGTGGGATATTTTGAAAACTGAGGGGTGTTTGGGAAAAATGTGACCCATCGCCGCTTTCAGTAATTGGCATATTTTCGGTAAAAAAAGTCGTAATTTCAAATTGTGAATACGTGCAGAGAGCCAGAATTTGGCTCCAAAATATGGCTCGAGGGTCAAATTTGGAATGTTTGGGATATTTTGAAAACTGCAGGGGTGTTTGGGCAAAATTTGACACATCGCAGCTCTCTGTAGTAGGCACATTTTCAGTATAAAAAGTCGTAATTTCAAACTGAGAATACTGGCCGAGAGCTAGAACTTAACTCCATAATATGGCTCAAGCGTCAAACTTGGAATGATTGGGATATTTTGAAAACTGCACGGGGGGGGGGCAAATAGTGACTCATCGCCCCTCTCAGTAATTGGCATATTTTCGGTATAAAAAGTCGTAATTTCAAACCGCGAATACGTGCAGAGAGCCAGAATTTGGTTTAAAATAGGGCTCAGGCGTAGAATTTGGGATGTTTTGAATATTGTGAAAACTGCTTGTGGGGTTTGGGCAAAATGTGACCCATCGCCTCTCTCAGTAATTGGCATATTTTCGGTATTAAAAGTAGTAATTTCAAGCTGCGAATACGTGCAGAGAACCAGAATTTGGCTCCAAAATATGATTCAAGGGTCGAATTTGGGATGTTTGGGACATTTTGAAAACTCAGGGGGGATTGGGCAAAATGTGACCCATCGCAGCTCTCAGTAATTGGCATATTTTCGGTACAAATAGTCCTAATTTTAAACTGCGAATATGTACAGAGAGCCAGAATTTGGCTCCAAAACATGGCTCAAGGGTCGAATTTGGGATGTTTGGGATATTTTGAAAACTGCAGGGGGGGGGGGAAATGTGACCCATCGCTGCTCTCAGAAATTGGCATATTTTCGGTATAAAAAGTCGTAACTTCAAATTGCGAATACGTGCAGAGAGCCAGAATTTGGCTCGAAAATATGGCTCAAGGGTCGAATTTGGGATGTTTGGGATATTTTTAAAACTGCAGTGGGGGTTTGGGCAAAATGTGACCCATTGCCGCTCTCAGTAATTGGCATATTTTCGGTATTAAAAGTAGTAATTTCAAGCTGCGAATACGTGCAGAGAGCCAGTATTTGGCTCCAAAATATGTCTCAATCGTCGAATTTGGGATGTTTGGGATATTTTGAAAACTGCAGAGGGGGGGGGGGGTTGGCAAAATGTGACCCATCGCTGCTCTCAGTAATTGGCATATTTTCGGTATGAAAAGTCGTAATTTCAAACTGTGAATACGTGTAGAGAGCCAGAATTTGGCTCCAAAATATGGCTCAACGGACGATTTTCGGATGTTTGGGATATTTTGAAAACTGCAGGGAGGTTTGGACAAAAATGTGACCCATTGCTGCTTTCAGTAATTGGCATATTTTCGGTATAAAAATTCGTAATTTCAAACTGCGAATACTTGCAGAGAACCAGAATTTGGCTCCAAAACATGGCTCAAGGGTCGAATTTTGGATGTTTCGAATATTATGAAAACTGCAGGGGAGGAAGGGGGGTCTGCGCAAAATGTGACCCATCGCTGCTTTCAGTAATTGGCATTATTTCGGTATAAAAGGTCCCAATTTCAAACTGCAAATACGTGCAGAGAGCCAGAATTAGGCTCCAAAATATGGCTCAAGGGTCGAATTTGGGATGTTTGGGATATTTTGAAAACTGCAGTGGGGGTTTGGTCAAAATGTGACATATCGCCTTTTTCTGTAATTGGCATATTTTCGGTATAAAAAGTCTTAATTTCAAACTGCGAATACGTGTAGAGAGCCAGAATTTGGCTCCAAAATATGGCTCAACGGACGATTTTGGGATGTTTGGGTTATTTTGGAAACTGCAGGGAGGTTTGGACAAAAATGTGACCCATTGCTGCTTTCAGTAATTGGCATATTTTCGGAATAAAAAGTCGTAATTTCAGACAGCGAATACGTGCAGAGCCAGAATTTGGCTCCAAAATATGGCTCAAGGGTCGAATTTGGGATGTTTGGGATATTTTGTAAACTGCTGGGGGGTTTGGGCAAAATGTAACCCATTGCTGCTATCAGTAATTGGCATATTTTCGGTATAAAAATTCGAAATTTCAAACTGCGAATACGTGCAGAGAGCCAGAATTTGGCTCTGAAATATGGCTCAAGCGTTGAACTTGAAATGATTTGGATATTTTGAAATGTGCAGGGGGTGTTGGTTTTGGAAAATGTGACCCATCGCCGCTCTCAGTAATTTGCATATTTTCGGTATAAAAATTCGTAATTTCAAATTGCGAGTACGTGCAGAGAGCCAGAATTTGGCTCGAAAATATGGCTCAAGGGTCGAATTTGGGATGTTTGGGATATTTTGAAAACTGCAGCGGGGGTTTGGGCAAAATGTGACATATCGCCTTTCTCTGTAATTGGCATATTTTCGGTATAAAAAGTCGTAATTTCAAACTCCGAATACGTGCAAAAAGACAGACTATGGCTCCAAAAATTACTCAAGCGTCGAATTTGGGATGTTTTGAAAACTGCAGGAGGGTTTGACCAAAATGTATCCCATCGCCTCTTTCAGTAATTGGCATATTTTCGGAATAAAAAGTCGAAATTATAAACTGCGAATACGTGCAGACAGCCAGAATTTGGCTCCAAAATATGGCTCAAGGGTCGAATTTAGGATGTTTGGGATATTTTGAAAACTGCAGGGTGATTTGGGCAAAATGTGACTCCATCGCCGCTCTTAGTAATGTACATATTTTCGTTATAAAAAGTCGTAATATCAAACTGAGAATACGTGCAGAGAGCCAGAATATGGCTCCAAAATATGGCTCAAGGGTCGAATTTGGGATGTTAGGGATATTTTAAAAACTGCAACGGAGGGGGTTGGCAAAATGTGACCTATCGCTGCTCGCAGTAATTGGCATTTTTTCGGTATAAAAAGTCGTAATATCAAACTGCAAATACGTGCAAAGAGCCAGAATTTGGCTCCAAAATATGGCTCAAGGGTGGAATTTGGGATGTTTAGGATATTTTGAAAACTGCAGGGGGGTTTGGTCAAAATTTGATCCATCGCCGCTCTCAGTAATTGACATATTATCAGTATTAAAAGTAGTAATTTCAAACTGCGAATACGTGCAGAGAGCCAGAATTTGGCTCCAAAATATGGCTCAAGGGTCGAATTTGGGATGTTTGGGATATTTTGAAAACTGCAGTGGGGTTTGGGCAAAATGTGACCTATCGCCTCTCTTTGTAATTGGCATATTTTCGGTATAAAATTCGAAATTTCAAACTGCGAATACTTGGAGAGAGCCAGAATTTGGCTCCAAAAAATGGCTCAAGGGTCGAATTTGGAATGTTTTGGATATTTAGAAAACTGCAGGGGGGTTTGGGCAAAATGTGACCCATCGCCGCTCACAGTAATTGGCGTATTTTCGGTATTAAAAGTAGTAATTTCAAACTGCGAATACGTGTACAGAGCCAGAATTTGGCTCCAAAATATGGCTCAAGCGTCGAATTTGGGATGTTTCGGATATTTTGAAAACTGCAAAGGGGGTTTGGGCAAAATGTGACCCATCGTTGCTCAAAGTAATTGGCATATTTTCGCAATAAAAATTCATAATTTCAAACTGCGAATACGTGAAGAGAGCCAGAATTTGGCTCCAAAATATGGCTCAAGGGTCAAATTTAAGATGTGTGGGATATTTTGAAAACTGAGGGGTGTTTGGGCAAAATGTGACCCACCGCTGCTTTCAGTAATTGGCATATTTTCGGTATAAATTTTCGTAATTTCAAACTGCGAATACGTGCAGAGAGACAGAATTTGGCTCCAAAATATGGCTCATTCGTCGAATTTGGGATGTTTGGGATATTTTGAAAACTGCAGGGGGTGTTTGGGCAAAATGTGACCCATCGCTGCTCTCAGTAATTGGCACATTTTCGGTATAAAAAGTTGTAGTTTCAAACTTTGAATACGTGCAAAGAGCCAGGATTTGGCTCCAAAATATGGCTCAAGGATGAATTTGGGAAGTTTAGGATATTTTGAAAACTACAGAGGGGATAGGGCAAAATGTGACCCATCGCCGCTTTCAGTAATTGGCATATTTTCGGTATAAAAAGTCGTAATTTCAAACTGCGAATACGTGCAGAGAGCCAGAATTTGGCTCCATAATATAGCTCAAGGGTCGATTTTGGGATGTTTGGGATATTTCGAAAACTGCAGGGGGGTTTTGGTCAAAATGTGACCTATCGCTGCTCTCAGTATTTTGCATATTTTCGGTATAAAACGTCGTAATTTAAATCAGCGAATACGTGCAGAGAGCCAGAATTTGTCTCCAAAGTATGGCTCAAGGGTCGAATATGGGATGTTTCGGATATTTTGAAAACTGCAGAGGGGGTTTGGGCAAAATCTGACCTTTCACCTCTCTCAGTAATTGGCATATTTTCGGTATAAAAAGTCGTAATTTCAAACTGCGAATACGTGCAGAGAGCCAGAATTTGGTTTAAAATATGGCTCAGGCTTGGAATTTGAGATGTTTTGGATATTTTAAAAACTGCTTGTGGGGGTTTGGGCAAAATGTGACCCATCGCCTCTCTCAGTAATTGGCATATTTTCGTGATAAAAATTCCTAATTTCAAACTGCGAATACGTGCAGAGTACCAGAATTTGGCTCCAAAATATGATTCAAGGGTCGAACTTGGGATGTTTGGGACATTTTGAAAACTCAGGGGGATTTGGGCAAAATATGACCCATCGCCGCTTGCAGTAATAGGTATATTTTCGGTATAAAAGGTCGCAATATCAAACTGCAAATACGTGCCGAGAGCCAGAATTTGGCTCCAAAATATGGCTCAAGGGTCGAATTTGGGATGTTTGGGATATTTTGAAAACTGCAGAGGGGGGGGGGGGTTTGGGGGAAAAAAAAACCATCGCCGCTTTCAGTAATTGGCATATTTTCGGTATAAAGAGTCGTAATTTCAAATTGCGAATACGTGCAGAGAGCCAGAATTTGGCTCCAAAATATGTCTCAAGGGTCGAATTTGGGATATTTAGGATATTTTGTAAACTGCAGGGGGGGGTTTGGGCAAAATGTGACATATCGCCTCTCTCTGTAATTAGCATAATTTCGGTATAAAAAGTCGTAATTTAAAACTGCGAATACTTGCAAAGAGCCAGAATATGGCTCCAAAAAATTACTCAAGCGTCGAATTTGGGATATTTTGAAAACTGCAGGGGGGAGGGTTGGCAAAATGTGACCCTTCGCTGCTCTCTGTAATTGGCATATTTTCGGTATAAAAAGTCGTATTTTCAAACTGCGAATACGTGTAGAGAGCCAGAATTTGGCTCTAAAATATGGCTCAAGCGTCGAACTAGGAATGATTGGGATATTTTGAAAACTGCAAGAGGGGGGGGGAGAGGGGGGGCAAAATGTCACCCATCACATCTCTCAGTAATTGGCATATTAAAGGGGGGGAGAGGGGGGGGCAAAATGTCACTCATCACATCTCTCTGTAATTGGCATATTTTCGGTATAAAATGTCGTAATTTCCAAATGCGAATACCTGCAGAGAGCAAGAATTTGGCTCCAAAATATGGCTTAAGCGTCGAATTTGGAATGTTTGGGATAATCTGAAAACTCTTTGAGGGGATTAAGCAAAATATGACCCATCGCCGATCTCAGTTATTGGCATATTTTCGGTATAAATTTTCGTAATTTCAAACTGCGAATACGTGCAGAGAGACAGAATTTGGCTCCAAAATATGGCTCATTCGTCGAATTTGGGATGTTTGGGATATTTTGAAAACTGCAGGGGGTGTTTGGGCAAAATGTGACCCATCGCTGCTCTCAGTAATTGGCACATTTTCGGTATAAAAAGTTGTAATTTCAAACTTTGAATACGTGCAGAGAGCCAGAATTTGGCTCCAAAATATGGCCCAAGGGTTGAATTTGGGAAGTTTAGGATATTTTGAAAACTACAGAGGGGATAGGGCAAAATGTGACCCATCGCCGCTTTCAGTAATTGGCATATTTTCGGTATAAAAAGTAATTTCAAACTGCGAATACGTGCAGAGAGCCAGAATTTGGCTCCATAATATAGCTCAAGGTTCGATTTTGGGATGTTTGGGATATTTTGAAAACTGCAGGGGGGTTTTGGTCAAAATGTGACCTATCGGTGCTCTCAGTATTTTGCATATTTTCGGTATAAAACGTCGTAATTTAAATCTGCGAATACGTGCAGAGAGCCAGAATTTGTCTCCAAAATATGGCTCAAGGGTCGAATATGGGATGTTACGGATATTTTGAAAACTGCACAGGGGGTTTGGGCAAAATCTGACCTTTCACCTCTCTCAGTAATTGGCATATTTTCGGTATAAAAAGTCGTAATTTCAAACAGCGAATACGTGCAGAGAGCCAGAATTTGGCCCCAAAGAATGGTTCAAGCGTCGAATTTGGGATGTTTGGATATTTTGAAGCTTGCAGGGAGGGTTTCGGCAAAATGTGACCCACCGCTACTCTCAGTAAATTTTCGGTATAAAAAGTCGAAATTTCAAACTGCGAATATGTTCAGAGAGCCATAATTTGGCTCCAAATTATGGCTCAAGGGTCGTATTTGGGATGCTGGAGATATTTTGAAAACTCTAGGGCGTTTGGGCAAAATGTGACCTATCGCTGCTCTCAGTAAGTGGCATATCTTCGGTATAAAAAATCGTAATTTCAAACAGCGAATACGTGCAGAGAGCAAGATTTTGGCTCCAAAATATGGCTCAAGCGTCGAACTTGGAATGATTGGGATATTTTGAAAAGTGCAGGGGGGGGGGGGGAGGGTGGTTTGGGCAAAATGTGACCCATTCGCCGCTCTCAATAATTGACATATTTTCGGAATAAAAATTCTTAATTTCAAATTGCCAATACGTGCAGAGCCAGAATTTGGCTCCAAAATATGGCTCAAGGGTCGAATTTGGGATGTTTCGGATATTTTGAAAACTGCAAAGGGAGTTTGGGCAAAATGTGACCCTTCTCCGCTCACAGTAATTGGCATATTTTCGGCATAAAAATTCATAATTTCAAACTGCGAATAAGTGCAGAGAGCCAGAATATGGCTCCAAAATATGGCTCAAGGGTCAAATTTAAGATGTGTGGGATATTTGGAAAACTGAGGGGTGTTTGGGCAAAATGTGACCCATCGCCGCTTTCAGTAATTGGCATATTTTCGGTATAAAAAGTCGTAATATCAAACTGCGAATACGTGGAGAGAGCCAGAATTTGGCTCAAAAATATGGATCTATCGTCGAATTTGGGACGTTTGGGCAAAATGTGACACATCGCTGCTCTCTGTAATTTGCACATTTTCAGTATAAAAAGTCGTAATTTCAAACTGAGAATATGTGCAGAGAGCCAGAATTTGGCTCCATAATATGGCTCAAGCGTCGAACTTGAAATGATTGGGATATTTTGAAAACTGCACGGGGGGGGGGCAAATAGTGACTCATCGCCGCTCTCAGTAATTGACATATTTTCGGTAAAAAAAGTCGTAATTTTAAACTGCGAATACGTGCAGAGAGCCAAAATTTGATTTAAAATATGGCTCAAGGGTCGAATTTGGGATGTTTGGGATATTTTGAAAACTGTAGGGGGGTTTGGACAAAATGTGACCCATCGCCGCTCTCAGTATTTGGCATATTTTCGGTATAAAAAGTCGTAATTTCAAACTGCAAATACGTGCAGAGAGCCAGAATTTGGCTCCAAAATATGGCTCAAGGGTCGAATTTGGGATGTTTGGAATATTTTGAAAACTGCTGCGGGTTTGGCCAAAATCTGACCTTTCGCCTCTCTCAGTAATTGGCATATTTTCAGTATAAAAAGTCGTATTTTCAAACTCCGAATACCTGCAGAGAGGCAGAATTTGGCTCCAAAAAATGGCTCAAGCGTCGAATTTGAGATATTTCAGATATTTTAAAGCTTGCAGGGGGGGTTTGTGCAAAATGTGACCCATCGCAGCTCTCAGTAACTGGCATATTTTCGGTATAAAAATTCGTAATTTCAAACTGCGAATACTTGCAAAGAGTCAGATTTTGGCTCTAAAAAATGGCTCAAGCGTCGAATTTGCGATGTTTGAAATATTTTGAAAACTGCAGGGGTGGTTTGGGCAAAAAATGACCTATCGCCGCTCCTACTAATTGGCATTTTTTTGGTATAAAAAGTAGTAATTTCAAACTGCGAATACGTGCAGAGAGCCAGAATTTGGTTCCAAAATATGGATCAAGGGTCGAATTTGGGATGTTTGGGGTAATTTTGAAAACTGCAGGGGGGTTTGGTCAAAATGTGACCCATTTTCCCTCTCAAAAATTTGCATATTATCGGTATTAAAAGTAGTAATTTCAAACTACGAATTCGTTCATAGAGCCAAAATTTGGCTCCAAAATATGGCTCAACGGTCGAATTTGGGATGTTTGGGATATTTTGAAAAGTACAGGGGGGTTAGGGGAAAATGTGACCCATCGCCGCTCTCAGTAATTGGCATATTTTCGGTAGAAAAATTCATAATTTCAAACTGCGAATAAGAGCAGAGAGCCAGAATTTGGCTCCAAAATATGGCTCAAGGGCCGAATTTGGGATGTTTAGGATATTTTAATAACTGCAGGGGGGCTTTGGGGAAAATGTGACCCATCGCCGCTCTCAGTGATTGGCATATTTTCGGTATAAAATGTCGAAGTTTCAAACTACGAATACGTGCATTGAGCCAGAACTTCGCTCCAAAATATTGCTCAAGGGGCAAATTTTGGATGTTTTGGATACTTTGAAATCTGCATGGTGGTTTGCGCAAAATGTGACCCATCGCCGCTCTCAGTAATTGGCATATTTTCGGTATAAATTTTCGTTATTTCAAACTGCGTATACGTACAGAGAGCCAGAATTTGGTTTAAAATATGGCTCAAGCGTGGAATTTGGGATGTTTTGGATATTTTGAAAACTGCTTGGGGGGGTTTGGCCAAAATGTGTCCCATCGCCGCTCTCAGTAATTGGCAGATTTTCGGAATAAAAAGTCCTAAATTCAAACTGCGAATACGTGCAGAGAGCCAGAATTTGGCTCCAAAATATTACTCAAGCTTCGAATTTGGGATATTTTGAAAACTGCAGGTGGGGGGGGGGGGGTTTAGCAAAATGTGACCCATCGCTGCTCTCAGTAATTGGCATATTTTCGGTATGAAAAATCGTAATTTCAAACTGTGAATACGTGAAGAGAGCCAGAATTTGGCTCAAAAATATGGCTCAATCGTAAAATTTGGGATGTTTGGGATATTATGAAAACTGCAAGGGGGGTTTGGGCAAAATGTGACTTATCGCTGCGCTCAGTAATTGGCATATTTTCGGTATAAAAAGTCGTAATTTCAAACTGCGAATACTTGCAGACAGGCAGAATTTGGCTCTAAATATGGCTCAATGGTCGATTTTAGGATGTTTGGGATATTTTGAAAACTGCAGTGGGGTTTGGGCAAAATGTGACCTATCGCCTCTCTCTGTAATTGGCTTATTTTCGGTATAAAATTCGTAATTTCAAACTGCGAATACTTGAAGAGAGCCAGAATTTGGCTCCAAAAAATGGCTCAAGGTTCGAATTTGGAATGTTTTGCATATTTAGAAAACTGCAGGGGTGTTTGGGCAAAATGTGACACATCGCTGCTCTCTGTAATTGGCACATTTTCAGTATAAAAAGTAGTAATTTTAAACTGAGAATATGTGCAGAGAGCCAGAATTTGGCTCCATAATATGGCTCAAGCGTCGAACTTGGAGTGATTGGGATATTTTGAAAACTGCACGGGGTGGGGGGGCAAATAGTGACACATCGCCGCAATCAGTAATTGGCATATTTTCGGTATAAAAAGTCGTAATATCAAACTGCCAATACGTGCAGAGAGCCAAAATTTGGTTTAAAATATGGCGCAGGCGTGGAATTTAGAATGTTTTTGATATTTTGAAAAATCCTTGTGGGGTTTGGGCAAAATGTGACCCATCGCCTCTCTCAGTAATTGGCGTATTTTCGGTATTAAAAGTAGTAATTTCAAACTGCGAACACGTGCATAGAACCAGAATTTGGCTCCAAAATATGGCTCAAGAGTCAATTTTAAGATGTGTGGGATATTTTGAAAACTGAGGGGTGTTTGGGCAAAATGTGGCCCATCGCCGTTTTCAGTAATTGGCATATTTTCGGTATAAAAAGTCGTAATTTGAAACTGCGAATATGTGCAGAGAGCCAGAATTTGACTCCAAAATATGGTTCGAGGGTCAAATTTGGAATGTTGGGGATATTTTGAAAAATGCAGGGGTGTTTGTGCAAAATTTGACACATCGCTGCTCTCTGTAATTGGCACATTTTCAGTATAAAAAGTCCTAATTTCATACTGAGAATACTGGCAGAGAGCCAGAACTTGGCTCCATAATATGGCTCAAGCGTCGAACTTGGAATGATTGGGATATTTTGAAAACTGCATGGGGGGGGGGGGGCAAAGAGTGACTCATCGCAGCTCTCAGTAATTAGAATATTTTCGGTATAAAAAGTCGTAATTTCAAACTGCGAATACGTGCAGAGAGCCAGAATTTGGTTTAAAATATGGCTCAGGCGTGGAATTTGGGATGTTTATGATATTTTGAAAACTACTTGTGGGGTCTGGGCAAAATGTGACCCATCGCCTCTCTCAGTAATTGGCATATTTTCGTAATAAAAATTCCTAATTTCAAACTGCGAATACGTGCAGAGTACCAGAATTTAGCTCCAAAATATGATTCAAGGGTCGAACTTGGGATGTTTGGCACATTTTGAAAACTGCAGGGGGGTTTGGGCAAAATCTGACCTCTGACCTTGCCTCTCTCAGTAATTGGCATATTTTCAGTATCAAAATTCGTAATTTCAAACTGCGAATACCTGCAGAGAGGCAGAATTTGGCTCCAAAAATGGCTCAAGCGTCGAATTTGAGATGTTTCAGATATTTTAAAGCTTGCAGGGGGGGTTTGGTCGAAATATGACCCATCGCAGCTCTCAGTAATTGGAATATTTTCGGTACAAAAAATCCTAATTTCAAACTGCGAATATGTACAGAGAGCCAAAATTTGGCTCCAAAACATGGCTCAAGGGGCGAATTTGGGATGTTTGGAATATTTTGAAAACTGCAGGGGGGGGGGGTTTGGGCAAATTGTGACCCATCGCTGCTCTCAGTAATTGGCATATTTTCGGTATAAAAAGTCGTAATTTCAAATTGCGAATACGTGCAGAAAGCCAGAAATTGGCTCTAAAATATGGCTCAAGCGTCGAACTTGAAATGACTGGGATATTTTGAGAAGTGCAGGGGGGGTTGGTTTGGGAAAATGTGACCCATCGCCGTTTCAGTAATTGGCATATTTTCGGTATAAAGAGTCGTAATTTCAAATTGCGAATACGTGCAGAGAGCCAGAATTTGGCTCCAAAATATGGCTCAAGGGTCGAATTTGGGATATTTGGGATATTTTGAAAACTGCAGGGGGGGTTTGGGCAAATGTGACATATCGCCTCTCTCTGTAATTAGCATATTTTCGGTATAAAAAGTCGTAATTTCAAACTGCGAATACTTGCAAAGAGCCAGAATATGGCTCCAAAATATTACTCAAGCGTCGAATTTGGGATATTTTGAAAACTGCAGGTGGGGGGGGGGGGGTTTAGCAAAATGTGACCCATCGCTGCTCTCAGTAATTGGCATATTTTCGGTATAAAAAGTCGTAATTTCAAACTGCGAATACGCGTAGAGAGCCAGAATTTGGCTCTAAAATATGGCTCAAGCGTCGAACTTGGAATGATTGGGATATTTTGAAAACTGCAAGAGGGGGGGGGGGAGAGGGGGGGGCAAAATGTCACCCATCACATCTCTCAGTAATTGGCATATTTTCGGTATAAAATGTCGTAATTTCCAAATGCGAATTCCTGCAGAGAGCAAGAATTTGGCTCCAAAATATGGCTCAAGCGTCGAATTTGGAATGTTTGGGATATTCTGAAAACTGCTTGGGGGGATTAGGCAAAATATGACCCATCGCCGATCTCAGTAATTGGCATATTTTCGGTATAAATTTTCGTAATTTCAAACTGCGAATACGTGCAGAGACACAGAATTTGGCTCCAAAATATGGCTCTAGCGTCGAATTTGGAATGTTTGGGATATTTTGAAAACTGCAGGGGGTGTTTGGAAAAAATGTGACCCATCGCTGCTCTCAGTAATTGGCACATTTTCGGTATAAAAAGTTGTAATTTTAAACTTTGAAAACGTGCAGAGAGCCAGGATATGGCTCCAAAATATGGCTCAAGGGTCGAATTTGGGATGTTTGGGATATTTTGAAACTACAGGGGGGGTTCGGGCAAAATGTGACCCATCGCCGCTTTCAGTAATTGGCACATTTTCTGAATAAAAAGTCGTAATTTCAAACAGCGAATACGTGCAGAGCCAGAATTTGGCTCCAAAATATGAGTCAAGGGTCGAATTTGGGATTTTTGGGATATTTTGAAAACTGCAGGGGGGGTTTGGGCAAAATGTGACATATAGCCTTTTTGTGTAATTGGCATTTTTTCGGTATAAAAAGTCGTAATTTCAAACTGCGAATACTTGCAAAGAGTCAGATTTTGGCTCTAAAAATTGGCTCAAGGGTCGAATTTGGGATGTTTCGAATATTTTGAAAACTGCAAAGGGGGTTTGGGCAAAATGTACCCAGCGCAGCTCACAGTAATTGGCATATTTTCGGCATAAAAAGTCGTAATTTCAAACTGCGAATACTTGCAGAGAGCCAGAATTTTACTCCAAAATATGGCTCAAGGGTCAAATTTAGGATGTTTGGGATATTTTGAAAACAGCAGGGAGGGTTTGGGCAAAATGTGACCTATCGCTGCTTTCAGTAATTGGCATATTTTCGGTATAAAAAGTCGTAATTTCAAACTGCGAATACGTGCAGAGAGCCAGAATTTGGCTCCATAATATAGCTCAAGGGTCGATTTTGGGATGTTTGGGATATTTTGAAAACTGCAGGGGGGTTTTGGTCACAATGTGACCCATCGCTGTTCTCAGTATTTGGCATATTTTCGGTATAAAACGTCGTAATTTAAATCTGCGAATACGTGCAGAGAGCCAGAATTTGGCCCCAAAGAATGGTTGAAGCGTCGAATTTGGGGTGTTTTGGATATTTTGAAGCTTGCAGGGGGGTTTTGGTAAAATGTGACCCACCGCAACTCTCAGTAAATTTTCGGTATAAAAAGTCGAAATTTCAAACTGCGAATATGTGCAGAGAGCCAGAATTTGGCTCCAAAACATGGCTCAAGGGTCGTATTTGGGATGTTGGGGATATTTTGAAAACTGTAGGGGGTTTGGGCAAAATGTGACCTATCGCTGCTCTCATTAATTGGCATATCTTCGGTATAAAAAGTCCTAATTTCAAACTGCGAATACTTGCAGAGAGCAAGAATTTGGCTCCAAAATATGGCTCAAGGGTCGAATTTAGGATGTTTGGGATATTTTTAAAACTGCAGTGGGGTTTAGGCAAAATGTGACCTATCGCCTCTCTCTGTAATTAGCATATTTTCGGTATAAAATTCGTAATTTCAAACTGCGAATACTTGCAAAGAGCCAGAATTTGGCTCCAAAAAATGGCTCAAGGGTCGAATTTGGAATGTTTTGGATATTTCGATAACTGCAGGAAGTTTTGGGCAAAATGTGACCCATCGCCGCTCTCAGTAATTGGCGTATTTTCGGTATTATAAGTAGTAATTTCAAACTGCGAATACGTGTAGAGAGCCAGAATTTGGCTCCAAAATATGGCTCAAGCGTCGAATTTGGGATGTTTCGGATATTTTGAAAACTGCAAAGGGGGTTTGGGCAAAATGTGATCCATCTCCGCTCACAGTAATTGGCATATTTTCGGCATAAAAAGTCATAATTTCAAACTGCGAATACGTGCAGAGAGCCAGAATATGGCTCCAAAATATGGCTCAAGGGTCAAATTTAAGATGTGTTGGATATTTTGAAAACTGAGGGGTGTTTGGGCAAAATGTGACCCATCGCCGCTTTCAGTAATTGGCATATTTTCGGTATAAAAAATCGTAATATCAAACTGCGAATACGTGCAGAGAGCCAGAATTTGGCTCAAAAATATGGATCTATCGTCGAATTTGGGATGTTTGGGCAAAATGTGACACATCGCTGCTCTCTGTAATTGGCATATTTTCAGTATAAAAAGTCGTAATTTCAAACTGAGAATACTTACAAAGAGTCAGATTTTGGCTCTAAAAAATGGCTCAAGCGTCGAATTTGCGATGTTTGAGATATTTTGAAAACTGCAGGGGTGGTTTGGGCAAAAAATGACCTATCGCCGCTCCTACTAATTGGCATATTTTTGGTATAAAAAGTCGTAATTTCAAACTGCGAATACGTGCAGAGAGCCAGAATTTGGTTCCAAAATATGGAACAAGGGTCGAATTTTGGGATGTTTGGGGTAATTTTTGAAAACTGCAGGGGGGTTTGGTCAAAATGTGACCCATCTTCCCTCTCAAAAATTTGCATATTATCGGTATTAAAAGTAGTAATTTCAAACTGCGAATTCGTTCAAAGAGCCAGAATTTGGCTCCAAAATATGGCTCAACGGTCGAATTTGGGATGTTTGGGATATTTTGAAAAGTACAGGGGGGGTTAGTGGAAAATGTGACCCATCGCCGTTTTCAGTAATTGGCATATTTTCGGTAGAAAAATTCGTAATTTCAAACTGCGAATAAGAGCAGAGAGCCTGAATTTGGCTCCAAAATATGGCTCAATGGCCGAATTTGGGATGTTTGGGATATTTTAATAACTGCAGGGGGGCTTTGGGAAATATGTGACCCATCGCCGCTCTCAGTGATTGGCATATTTTCGGTATAAATTGTCGAAATTTCAAACTACGAATACGTGCATTGAGCCAGAACTTCGCTTCAAAATATTGCTCAAGGGGCAAATTTTGGATGTTTATATATACTTTGAAAACTGCATGGTGGTTTGCGCAAAATGTGACCCATCGCCGCTCTCAGTAATTGGAATATTTTTGGTATAAATTGTCGTAATTTCAAACTGCGTATACGTACTGAGAGCCAGAATTTGGTTTAAAATATGGCTCAAGCGTGGAATTTGGGATGTTTTGGATATTTTCAAAACTGCTTGGGGGGGTTTGGCCAAAATGTGTGACATTGCCGCTCTCAGTAATTGGCATATTTTCGGAATAAAAAGTCCTAAATTCAAACTGCGAATACGTGCAGAGAGCCAGAATTTGACTCCAAATTATGGCTAAAGGGTCGAATTTGGGATGTTTGGGATATTTTGAAAACTGCAGGGGGGTTTGGGCAAAATGTGACCAATCAGCGCTCTCAGTAACTGGCATATTTTCGGTATAAAATTCGTAATTTCAAACTGCGAATACTTGGAGAGAGCCAGAATTTGGCTCAAAAAAATGGCTCAAGGGTCGAATTTGAAATGTTTTGGATATTTAGAAAACTGCAGGGGGGTTTGGGCAAAATGTGACCCATCGCCGCTCACAGTAATTAACGTATTTTCGGTATTAAAAGCAGTAATTTCAAACTGCGAATACGTGTAGAGAGCCAGAATTTGGCTCCAAAATATGGCTCAAGCGTCGAATTTGGGATGTTTCGAATATTTTGAAAACTGCAAAGGGGGTTTGGGCAAAATGTGCCCCATCGCTGCTCACAGTAATTGGAATATTTTCGGAATAAAAATTCATAATTTCAAACTGCAAATACGTGCAGAGAGCCAGAATTTGGCTCCAAAATATGGCTCAAGGGTCAAATTTAAGATGTGTGGGATATTTTGAAAACTGAGGGGTGTTTGGGCCAAATGTGACTCATCGCCGCTCTCAGTAATTGGAATATTTTCGGTATAAAAAGTTGTAATTTCAAACTGCGAATACGTGCAGAGAGCCAGAATTTGGTTTAAAATATGGCTCAGGCGTGGAATTTGGGATGTTTTGGATATTTTGAAAACTGCTTGTGGGGTCTGGGCAAAATGTGACCCATCGCCTCTCTCAGTAATTGGCATATTTTCGTAATAAAAATTCCTAATTTCAAATTGCGAATACGTGCACAGTACCAGAATTTAGCTCCAAAATATGATTCAAGGGTCGAACTTGGGATGTTTGGCACATTTTGAAAACTCAGGGGGATTTGGGCAAAATATGACCCATCGCCGCTTTCAGTAATAGGCATATTTTCGGTATAAAAGGTCGCAATTTCAAACTGCAAATACGTGCAGAGAGCCAGAATTTGGCTCCAGAATATGGCTCAAGGGTCGAATTTGGGATGTTTGGGATATTTTGAAAACTGCAGGGGGGTTTGGGCAAAATCTGACTTCTGACCTTGCCTCTCTCAGTAATTGGCATATTTTCAGTATGAAAATTCGTAATTTCAAACTGCGAATACCTGCAGAGAGGCAGAATTTGGCTCCAAAAAATGGCTCAAGCGTCAAATTTGAGATTTTTCAGATATTTTAAAGCTTGCAGGGGGGGTTTGGTCGAAATGTGACCCATCGCAGCTCTCAGTAATTGGCATATTTTCGGTACAAAAAGTCCTAATTTCAAACTGCGAATATGTACAGAGAGCCAGAATTAGGCTCAAAAACATGGCTCAATGGTCGAATTTGGGATACTTGGAATATTTTGAAAACTGCAGGGGGGGATGGTTTGGGCAAAATGTGACCCATCGCTGCTCTCAGTAATTGGCATGTTTTCGGTATAAAAAGTCGTAATTTCAAACTGCGAATACGTGCAGAAAGCCAGAAATTGGCTTTAAAATATGGCTCAAGCGTCGAACTTGAAATGATTGGGATATTTTGAAAAGTGCAGGGGGGGGGGGGGGTTTGGGAAAATGTGACCTATCGTCGCTTTCAGTAATTGGCATATTTTCGGTATAAAGAGTCGTAATTTCAAATTGCTAATACGTGCAGAGAGACAGAATTTGGCTCCAAAATATGGCTCAAGGGTCGAATTTGGTACATTTGGGATATTTTGAAAACTGCAGGGGGGTTTGGGCAAAATGTGACATATCGCCTCTCTCTGTAATTAGCATATTTTCGGTATAAAAAGTCGTAATTTCAAACTGCGAATACTTGCAAAGAGCCAGAATATGGCTCCAAAAAATTACTCAAGCTTCGAATATGGGATATTTTGAAAACTGCATGGGGGAGGGGGCGGTTGGAAAAATGTGACCCATCGCAGCTCTCTGTAATTGGCATATTTTCGGTATAAAAAGTCGTAATTTCAAGCAGCGAATACGTGCAGAGCCAGAATTTTACTCAAAAATATGGCTCAAGGGTCGAATTTAGGATGTTTGGGATATTTTGAAAACTGCAGGGAGGGTTTGGGTAAAATGTGACCTATCGCCGCTTTCAGTAATTGGCATATTTTCGGTATAAAAAGTCGTAATTTCAAACTGCGAATACGTGCAGAGAGCCAGAATTTGGCTCCATAATATAGCTCAAGGGTCGATTTTGGGATGTTTGGGATATTTTGAAAACTGCAGGGGGGTTTTGGTCAAAATGTGACCTATCGCTGCTCACAGTATTTGGCATATTTTCGGTATAAAACGTCGTAATTTAAATCTGCGAATACGTGCAGAGAGCCAGAATTTGTCTCCAAAATATGGCTCAAGGGTCGAATATGGGATGTTTCGGATGTTTTGAAAACTGCAGAGGGGGTTTGGGCAAAATCTGACCTTTCGCCTCTCTCAGTAATTGGCATATTTTCGGTATAAAAAGTCGTAATTTCATACTGCGAATACGTGCAGAGAGCCAGAATTTGGCTCCAAAGAATGGTTCAAGCGTCGAATTTGGGATGTTTTGGATATTTTGAAGCTTGCAAGGAGGGTTTCGGCAAAATGTGACCCACCGCTACTCTCAGTAAATTTTCGGTATAAAAAGTCGAAATTTCAAACTGCGAATATGTGCAGAGAGCCAGAATTTTGCTCCAAAACATGGATCAAGGGTCGTATCTGGGATGTTGGGGATATTTTGAAAACTGTAGGGGGTTTGGGCAAAATGTGACCTATCGCTGCTCTCAGTAATTGGCATATCTTCGGTATAAAAAGTCGTAATTTCAAACTGCGAATACTTGCAGAGAGCAAGAATTTGGCTCCAAAATATGGCTCAAGGGTCGAATTTTGGATGTTTGGGATATTTTTAAAACTGCAGTGGGGTTTAGGCAAAATGTGACCTATCGCCTCTCTCTGTAATTAGCATATTTTCGGTATAAAATTCGTAATTTCAAACTGCGAATATTTGCAAAGAGCCAGAATTTGGCTCCAAAAAATGGCTCAAGGGTCGAATTTGGAATGTTTTGGATATTTAGATAACTGCAGGAAGTTTTGGGCAAAATGTGACTCATCGCCGCTCTCAGTAATTGGCGTTTTTTCGGTATTATAAGTAGTAATTTCAAACTGCGAATACGTGTAGAGAGCCAGAATATGGCTCCAAAATATGGCTCAAGGGTCGAATTTAAGATGTGTTGGATATTTTGAAAACTGAGGGGTGTTTGGGCAAAATGTGACCCATCGCCGCTTTCAGTAATTGGCATATTTTCGGCATAAAAAATCGTAATATCAAACTGCGAATACGTGCAGAGAGCCAGAATTTGGCTCAAAAATATGGATCTATCGTCGAATTTGGGATGTTTGGGCAAAATGTGACACATCGCTGCTCTCTGTAATTGGCACATTTTCAGTATAAAAAGTCGTAATTTCAAACTGAGAATACTTACAAAGAGTCAGATTTTGGCTTTAAAAAATGGCTCAAGCGTCGAATTTGCGATGTTTGAGATATTTTGAAAACTGCAGGGGTGGTTTGGGCAAAAAATGACCTATCGCCGCTCCTACTAATTGGCATATTTTTGGTATAAAAAGTCGTAATTTCAAACTGCGAATACGTGCAGAGAGCCAGAATTTGGCTCCATAATATAGCTCAAGGGTCGATTTTGGGATGTTTGGGATATTTTGAAAACTGCAGGGGGGTTTTGGTCAAAATGTGACCCATCTTCCCTCTCAAAAATTTGCATATTATCGGTATTAAAAGTAGTAATTTCAAACTGCGAATTCGTTCAAAGAGCCAGAATTTGGCTCCAAAATATGGCTCAACGGTCGAATTTGGGATGTTTGGGATATTTTGAAAAGTACAGGGGGGGTTAGTGGAAAATGTGACCCATCGCCGCTTTCAGTAATTGGCATATTTTCGGTAGAAAAATTCGTAATTTCAAACTGCGAATAAGAGCAGAGAGCCTGAATTTGGCTCCAAAATATGGCTCAATGGCCGAATTTGGGATGTTTGGGATATTTTAATAACTGCAGGGGGGCTTTGGGAAATATGTGACCCATCGCCGCTCTCAGTGATTGGCATATTTTCGGTATAAATTGTCGAAATTTCAAACTACGAATACGTGCATTGAGCCAGAACTTCGCTTCAAAATATTGCTCAAAGGCAAATTTTGGATGTTTTTATATACTTTGAAAACTGCATGGTGGTTTGCGCAAAATGTGACCCATCGCCGCTCTCAGTAATTGGAATATTTTCGGTATAAATTGTCGTAATTTCAAACTGCGTATACGTACAGAGAGCCAGAATTTGGTTAAAATATGGCTCAAGCGTGGAATTTGGGATGTTTTGGATATTTTCAAAACTGCTTGGGGGGGTTTGGCCAAAATGTGTGACATTGCCGCTCTCAGTAATTGGCATATTTTCGGAATAAAAAGTCCTAAATTCAAACTGCGAATACGTGCAGAGAGCCAGAATTTGGCTCCAAATTATGGCTAAAGGGTCGAATTTGGGATGTTTGGGATATTTTGAAAACTGTAGGGGGGTTTGGGCAAAATGTGACCAATCAGCGCTCTCAGTAACTGGCATATTTTCGGTATAAAATTCGTAATTTCAAACTGCGAATACTTGGAGAGAGCCAGAATTTGGCTCAAAAAAATGGCTCAAGGGTCGAATTTGAAATGTTTTGGATATTTAGAAAACTGCAGGGGGGTTTGGGCAAAATGTGACCCATCGCCGCTCACAGTAATTAACGTATTTTCGGTATTAAAAGCAGTAATTTCAAACTGCGAATACGTGTAGAGAGCCAGAATTTGGCTCCAAAATATGGCTCAAGCGTCGAATTTGGGATGTTTCGAATATTTTGAAAACTGCAAAGGGGGTTTGGGCAAAATGTGACCCATCGCTGCTCACAGTAATTGGAATATTTTCGGAATAAAAATTCATAATTTCAAACTGCAAATACGTGCAGAGAGCCAGAATTTGGCTCCAAAATATGGCTCAAGGGTCAAATTTAAGATGTGTGGGATATTTTGAAAACTGAGGGGTGTTTGGGCCAAATGTGACTCATCGCCGCTCTCAGTAATTGGAATATTTTCGGTATAAAAAGTTGTAATTTCAAACTGCGAATACGTGCAGAGAGCCAGAATTTGGTTTAAAATATGGCTCAGCGTGGAATTTGGGATGTTTTGGATATTTTGAAAACTGCTTGTGGGGTCTGGGCAAAATGTGACCCATCGCCTCTCTCAGTAATTGGCATATTTTCGTAATAAAAATTCCTAATTTCAAATTGCGAATACGTGCACAGTACCAGAATTTAGCTCCAAAATATGATTCAAGGGTCGAACTTGGGATGTTTGGCACATTTTGAAAACTCAGGGGGATTTGGGCAAAATATGACCCATCGCCGCTTTCAGTAATAGGCATATTTTCGGTATAAAAGGTCGCAATTTCAAACTGCAAATACGTGCAGGGAGCCAGAATTTGGCTCCAAAATATGGCTCAAGGGTCGAATATGGGATGTTTGGGATATTTTGAAAACTGCAGGGGGGTTTGGGCAAAATCTGACTTCTGACCTTGCCTCTCTCAGTAATTGGCATATTTTCAGTATCAAAATTCGTAATTTCAAACTGCGAATACCTGCAGAGAGGCAGAATTTGGCTCCAAAAATGGCTCAAGCGTCGAATTTGAGATGTTTCAGATATTTTAAAGCTTGCAGGGGAGGTTTGGTCGAGATGTGACCCATCGCAGCTCTCAGTAATTGGCATATTTTCGGTACAAAAAGTCCTAATTTCAAACTGCGAATATGTACAGAGAGCCAGAATTAGGCTCAAAAACATGGCTCAATGGTCGAATTTGGGATACTTGGAATATTTTGAAAACTGCAGGGGGGGGATGGTTTGGGCAAAATGTGACCCATCGCTGCTCTCAGTAATTGGCATATTTTCGGTATAAAAAGTCGTAATTTCAAACTGCGAATACGTGCAGAAAGCCAGAAATTGGCTCTAAAATATGGCTCAAGCGTCGAACTTGAAATGATTGGGATATTTTGAAAAGTGCAAGGGGGGGGGGGGGTTGGTTTGGGAAAATGTGACCTATCGCCGCTTTCAGTAATTGGCATATTTTCGGTACAAAGAGTCGTAATTTCAAATTGCGAATACGTGCAGAGAGACAGAATTTGGCTCCAAAATATGGCTCAAGGGTCGAATTTGGGACATTTGGGATATTTTGAAAACTGCAGGGGGGTTTGGGCAAAATGTGACACATCGCCTCTCTCTGTAATTAGCATATTTTAGGTATAAAAAGTCGTAATTTCAAACTGCGAATACTTGCAAAGAGCCAGAATATGGCTCCAAAAAATTACTCAAGCTTCGAATATGGGATATTTTGAAAACTACAGGGGGGGGCGGTTGGAAAAATGTGACCCATCGCTGCTCTCTGTAAATGGCATATTTTCGGTATAAAAAGTCGTAATTTCAAGCAGCGAATACGTGCAGAGCCAGAATTTTACTCCAAAATATGGCTCAAGGGTCGAATTTAGGATGTTTGGGATATTTTGAAAACTGCAGGGAGGGTTTGGGCAAAATGTGACCTATCGCCGCTTTCAGTAATTGGCATATTTTCGGTATAAAAAGTCGTAATTTCAAACTGCGAATACGTGCAGAGAGCCAGAATTTGGCTCCATAATATAGCTCAAGGGTCGATTTTGGGATGTTTGGGATATTTTGAAAACTGCAGGGGGGTTTTGGTCAAAATGTGACCTATCGCTGCTCTCAGTATTTGGCATATTTTCGGTATAAACCGTCGTAATTTAAATCTGCGAATACGTGCAGAGAGCCAGAATTTGTCTCCAAAATATGGCTCAAGGGTCGAATATGGAATGTTTCGGATGTTTTGAAAACTGCAGAGTTGGTTTGGGCAAAATCTGACCTTTCGCCTCTCTCAGTAATTGGCATATTTTCGGTATAAAAAGTCGTAATTTCTTACTGCGAATACGTGCAGAGAGCCAGAATTTGGCTCCAAAGAATGGTTCAAGCGTCGAATTTGGGATGTTTTGGATATTTTGAAGCTTGCAAGGAGGGTTTCGGCAAAATGTGACCCACCGCTACTCTCAGTAAATTTTCGGTATAAAAAGTCGAAATTTCAAACTGCGAATATGTGCAGAGGGCCAGAATTTTGCTCCAAAACATGGCTCAAGGGTCGTATCTGGGATGTTGGGGATATTTTGAAAACTGTAGGGGGTTTGGGCAAAATGTGACCTATCGCTGCTCTCAGTAATTGGCATATCTTCGGTATAAAAAGTCGTAATTTCAAACTGCGAATACTTGCAGAGAGCAAGAATTTGGCTCCAAAATATGGCTCAAGGGTCGAATTTAGGATGTTTGGGATATTTTTAAAACTGCAGTGGGGTTTAGGCAAAATGTGACCTATCGCCTCTCTCTGTAATTAGCATATTTTCGGTATAAAATTCGTAATTTCAAACTGCGAATACTTGCAAAGAGCCAGAATTTAACTCCAAAAAATGGCTCAAGGGTCGAATTTGGAATGTTTTGGATATATAGATAACTGCAGGAAGTTTTGGGCAAAATGTGACCCATCGCCGCTCTCAGTAATTGGCGTATTTTCGGTATTATAAGTAGTAATTTCAAACTGCGAATACGTGTAGAGAGCCAGAATTTGGCTCCAAAATATGGCTCAAGCGTCGAATTTGAGATGTTTCGGATATTTTGAAAACTGCAAAGGGGGTTTGGGCAAAATGTGACCCATCTCCGCTCACAGTAATTGGCATATTTTCGGCATAAAAAGTCATAATTTCAAACTGCGAATACGTGCAGAGAGCCAGAATATGGCTCCAAAATATGGCTCAAGGGTCAAATTTAAGATGTGTTGGATATTTCGAAAACTGAGGGGTGTTTGGGCAAAATGTGACCCATCGCCGCTTTCAGTAATTGGCATATTTTCGGTATAAAAAATCGTAATATCAAACTGCGAATACGTGCAGAGAGCCAGAATTTGGCTCAAAAATATGGATCTATCGTCGAATTTGGGATGTTTGGGCAAAATGTGACACATCGCTGCTCTCTGTAATTGGCACATTTTCAGTATAAAAAGTCGTAATTTCAAACTGAGAATACTTACAAAGAGTCAGATTTTGGCTTTAAAAAATGGCTCAAGCGTCGAGTTTGCGATGTTTGAGATATTTTGAAAACTGCAGGGGTGGTTTGGGCAAAAAATGACCTATCGCCGCTCCTACTAATTGGCATATTTTTGGTATAAAAAGTCGTAATTTCAAACTGCGAATACGTGCAGAGAGCCAGAATTTGGCTCCATAATATAGCTCAAGGGTCGATTTTGGGATGTTTGGGATATTTTGAAAACTGCAGGGGGGTTTTGGTCAAAATGTGACCTATCGCTGCTCTCAGTATTTGGCATATTTTCGGTATAAAACGTCGTAATTTAAATCTGCGAATACGTGCAGAGAGCCAGAATTTGTCTCCAAAATATGGCTCAAGGGTCGAATATGGGATGTTTCGGATGTTTTGAAAACTGCAGAGGGGGTTTGGGCAAAATCTGACCTTTCGCCTCTCTCAGTAATTGGCATATTTTCGGTATAAAAAGTCGTAATTTCATACTGCGAATACGTGCAGAGAGCCAGAATTTGGCTCCAATGAATGGTTCAAGCGTCGAATTTGGGATGTTTTGGATATTTTGAAGCTTGCAAGGAGGGTTTCGGCAAAATGTGACCTACCGCTACTCTCAGTAAATTTTCGGTATAAAAAGTCGAAATTTCAAACTGCGAATATGTGCAGAGAGCCAGAATTTTGCTCCAAAACATGGCTCAAGGGTCGTATCTGGGATGTTGGGGATATTTTGAAAACTGTAGGGGGTTTGGGCAAAATGTGACCTATCGCTGCTCTCAGTAATTGGCATATCTTCGGTATAAAAAGTCGTAATTTCAAACTGCGAATACTTGCAGAGAGCAAGAATTTGGCTCCAAAATATGGCTCAAGGGTCGAATTTAGGATGTTTGGGATATTTTTAAAACTGCAGTAGGGTTTAGGCAAAATGTGACCTATCGCCTCTCTCTGTAATTAGCATATTTTCGGTATAAAATTCGTAATTTCAAACTGCGAATACTTGCAAAGAGCCAGAATTTGGCTCCAAAAAACGGCTCAAGGGTCGAATTTGGAATGTTTTGGATATATAGATAACTGCAGGAAGTTTTGGGCAAAATGTGACCCATCGCCGCTCTCAGTAATTGGCGTATTTTCGGTATTATAAATAGTAATTTCAAACTGCGAATACGTGTAGAGAGCCAGAATTTGGCTCCAAAATATGGCTCAAGCGTCGAATTTGGGATGTTTCGGATATTTTGAAAACTGCAAAGGGGGTTTGGGCAAAATGTGACCCATCTCCGCTCACAGTAATTGGCATATTTTCGGCATAAAAAGTCATAATTTCAAACTGCGAATACGTGCAGAGAGCCAGAATATGGCTCCAAAATATGGCTCAAGGGTCAAATTTAAGATGTGTTGGATATTTCGAAAACTGAGGGGTGTTTGGGAAAAATGTGACCCATCGCCGCTTTCAGTAATTGGCATATTTTCGGTATAAAAAATCGTAATATCAAACTGCGAATACGTGCAGAGAGCCAGAATTTGGCTCAAAAATATGGATCTATCGTCGAATTTGGGATGTTTGGGCAAAATGTGACACATCGCTGCTCTCTGTAATTGGCACATTTTCAGTATAAAAAGTCGTAATTTCAAACTGAGAATACTTACAAAGAGTCAGATTTTGGCTTTAAAAAATGGCTCAAGCGTCGAATTTGCGATGTTTGAGATATTTTGAAAACTGCAGGGGTGGTTTGGGCAAAAAATGACCTATCGCCGCTCCTACTAATTGGCATATTTTTGGTATAAAAAGTCGTAATTTCAAACTGCGAATACGTGCAGAGAGCCAGAATTTGGCTCCATAATATAGCTCAAGGGTCGATTTTGGGATGTTTGGGATATTTTGAAAACTGCAGGGGGGTTTTGGTCAAAATGTGACCTATCGCTGCTCTCAGTATTTGGCATATTTTCGGTATAAAACGTCGTAATTTAAATCTGCGAATACGTGCAGAGAGCCAGAATTTGTCTCCAAAATATGGCTCAAGGGTCGAATATGGCATGTTTCGGATGTTTTGAAAACTGCAGAGGGGGTTTGGGCAAAATCTGACCTTTCGCCTCTCTCAGTAATTGGCATATTTTCGGTATAAAAAGTCGTAATTTCATACTGCGAATACGTGCAGAGAGCCAGAATTTGGCTCCAAAGAATGGTTCAAGCGTCGAATTTGGGATGTTTTGGATATTTTGAAGCTTGCAAGGAGGGTTTCGGCAAAATGTGACCCACCGCTACTCTCAGTAAATTTTCGGTATAAAAAGTCGAAATTTCAAACTGCGAATATGTGCAGAGAGCCAGAATTTTGCTCCAAAACATGGCTCAAGGGTCGTATCTGGGATGTTGGGGATATTTTGAAAACTGTAGGGGGTTTGGGCAAAATGTGACCTATCGCTGCTCTCAGTAATTGGCATATCTTCGGTATAAAAAGTCGTAATTTCAAACTGCGAATACTTGCAGAGAGCAAGAATTTGGCTCCAAAATATGGCTCAAGGGTCGAATTTAGGATGTTTGGGATATTTTTAAAACTGCAGTAGGGTTTAGGCAAAATGTGACCTATCGCCTCTCTCTGTAATTAGCATATTTTCGGTATAAAATTCGTAATTTCAAACTGCGAATACTTGCAAAGAGCCAGAATTTGGCTCCAAAAAATGGCTCAAGGGTCGAATTTGGAATGTTTTGGATATATAGATAACTGCAGGAAGTTTTGGGCAAAATGTGACCCATCGCCGCTCTCAGTAATTGGCGTATTTTCGGTATTATAAGTAGTAATTTCAAACTGCGAATACGTGTAGAGAGCCAGAATTTGGCTCCAAAATATGGCTCAAGCGTCGAATTTGGGATGTTTCGGATATTTTGAAAACTGCAAAGGGGGTTTGGGCAAAATGTGACCCATCTCCGCTCACAGTAATTGGCATATTTTCGGCATAAAAAGTCATAATTTCAAACTGCGAATACGTGCAGAGAGCCAGAATATGGCTCCAAAATATGGCTCAAGGGTCAAATTTAAGATGTGTTGGATATTTCGAAAACTGAGGGGTGTTTGGGAAAAATGTGACCCATCGCCGCTTTCAGTAATTGGCATATTTTCGGTATAAAAAATCGTAATATCAAACTGCGAATACGTGCAGAGAGCCAGAATTTGGCTCAAAAATATGGATCTATCGTCGAATTTGGGATGTTTGGGCAAAATGTGACACATCGCTGCTCTCTGTAATTGGCACATTTTCAGTATAAAAAGTCGTAATTTCAAACTGAGAATACTTACAAAGAGTCAGATTTTGGCTCTAAAAAATGGCTCAAGCGTCGAATTTGCGATGTTTGAGATATTTTGAAAACTGCAGGGGTGGTTTGGGCAAAAAATGACCTATCGCCGCTCCTACTAATTGGCATATTTTTGGTATAAAAAGTCGTAATTTCAAACTGCGAATACGTGCAGAGAGCCAGAATTTGGCTCCATAATATGGCTCAAGGGTCGATTTTGGGATGTTTGGGATATTTTGAAAACTGCAGGGGGGTTTTGGTCAAAATGTGACCTATCGCTGCTCTCAGTATTTGGCATATTTTCGGTATAAAACGTCGTAATTTAAATCTGCGAATACGTGCAGAGAGCCAGAATTTGTCTCCAAAATATGGCTCAAGGGTCGAATATGGGATGTTTCGGATGTTTTGAAAACTGCAGCGGGGGTTTGGGCAAAATCTGACCTTTCGCCTCTCTCAGTAATTGGCATATTTTCGGTATAAAAAGTCGTAATTTCAAACTGCGAATACGCGTAGAGAGCCAGAATTTGGCTCTAAAATATGGCTCAAGCGTCGAACTTGGAATGATTGGGATATTTTGAAAACTGCAAGAGGGGGGGGGGGAGAGGGGGGGCAAAATGTCACCCATCACATCTCTCAGTAATTGGCATATTTTCGGTATAAAATGTCGTAATTTCCAAATGCGAATTCCTGCAGAGAGCAAGAATTTGGCTCCAAAATATGGCTCAAGCGTCGAATTTGGAATGTTTGGGATATTCTGAAAACTGCTTGGGGGGATTAGGCAAAATATGACCCATCGCCGATCTCAGTAATTGGCATATTTTCGGTATAAATTTTCGTAATTTCAAACTGCGAATACGTGCAGAGACACAGAATTTGGCTCCAAAATATGGCTCTAGCGTCGAATTTGGGATGTTTGGGATATTTTGAAAACTGCAGGGGGTGCTTGGAAAAAATGTGACCCATCGCTGCTCTCAGTAATTGGCACATTTTCGGTATAAAAAGTTGTAATTTTAAACTTTGAAAACGTTCAGAGAGCCAGGATATGGCTCCAAAATATGGCTCAAGGGTCGAATTTGGGATGTTTGGGATATTTTGAAAACTACAGGGGGGGTTCGGGCAAAATGTGACCCATCGCCGCTTTCAGTAATTGGCACATTTTCTGAATAAAAAGTCGTAATTTCAAACAGCGAATACGTGCAGAGCCAGAATTTGGCTCCAAAATATGAGTCAAGGGTCGAATTTGGGATTTTTGGGATATTTTGAAAACTGCAGGGGGGGTTTGGGCAAAATGTGACATATAGCCTTTTTGTGTAATTGGCATTTTTACGGTATAAAAAGTCGTAATTTCAAACTGCGAATACTTGCAAAGAGTCAGATTTTGGCTCTAAAAATTGGCTCAAGGGTCGAATTTGGGATGTTTCGAATATTTTGAAAACTGCAAAGGGGGTTTGGGCAAAATGTACCCAGCGCAGCTCACAGTAATTGGCATATTTTCGGCATAAAAAGTCGTAATTTCAAACTGCGAATACTTGCAGAGAGCCAGAATTTTACTCCAAAATATGGTTCAAGGGTCAAATTTAAAATGTTTGGGATATTTTGAAAACAGCAGGGAGGGTTTGGGCAAAATGTGACCTATCGCTGCTTTCAGTAATTGGCATATTTTCGGTATAAAAGTCGTAATTTCAAACTGCGAATACGTGCAGAGAGCCAGAATTTGGCTCCATAATATAGCTCAAGGGTCGATTTTGGGATGTTTGGGATATTTTGAAAACTGCAGGGGGGTTTTGGTCACAATGTGACCCATCGCTGTTCTCAGTATTTGGCATATTTTCGGTATAAAACGTCGTAATTTAAATCTGCGAATACGTGCAGAGAGCCAGAATTTGGCCCCAAAGAATGGTTGAAGCGTCGAATTTGGGGTGTTTTGGATATTTTGAAGCTTGCAGGGGGGTTTTGGTAAAATGTGACCCACCGCTACTCTCAGTAAATTTTCGGTATAAAAAGTCGAAATTTCAAACTGCGAATATGTGCAGAGAGCCAGAATTTGGCTCCAAAACATGGCTCAAGGGTCGTATTTGGGATGTTGGGGATATTTTGAAAACTGTAGGGGGTTTGGGCAAAATGTGACCTATCGCTGCTCTCATTAATTGGCATATCTTCGGTATAAAAAGTCCTAATTTCAAACTGCGAATATGTACAGAGAGCCAGAATTAGGCTCAAAAACATGGCTCAATGGTCGAATTTGGGATACTTGGAATATTTTGAAAACTGCAGGGGGGGGATGGTTTGGGCAAAATGTGACCCATCGCTGCTCTCAGTAATTGGCATATTTTCGGTATAAAAAGTCGTAATTTCAAACTGCGAATACGTGCAGAAAGCCAGAAATTGGCTCTAAAATATGGCTCAAGCGTCGAACTTGAAATTATTGGGATATTTTGAAAAGTGCAAGGGGGGGGGGGGTTGGTTTGGGAAAATGTGACCTATCGCCGCTTTCAGTAATTGGCATATTTTCGGTACAAAGAGTCGTAATTTCAAATTGCGAATACGTGCAGAGAGACAGAATTTGGCTCCAAAATATGGCTCAAGGGTCGAATTTGGGACATTTGGGATATTTTGAAAACTGCAGGGGGGTTTGGGCAAAATGTGACATATCGCCTCTCTCTGTAATTAGCATATTTTCGGTATAAAAAGTCGTAATTTCAAACTGCGAATACTTGCAAAGAGCCAGAATATGGCTCCAAAAAATTACTCAAGCTTCGAATATGGGATATTTTGAAAACTGCAGGGGGGGGCGGTTGGAAAAATGTGACCCATCGCTGCTCTCTGTAATTGGCATATTTTCGGTATAAAAAGTCGTAATTTCAAGCAGCGAATACGTGCAGAGCCAGAATTTTACTCCAAAATATGGCTCAAGGGTCGAATTTAGGATGTTTGGGATATTTTGAAAACTGCAGGGAGGGTTTGGGCAAAATGTGACCTATCGCCGCTTTCAGTAATTGGCATATTTTCGGTATAAAAAGTCGTAATTTCAAACTGCGAATACGTGCAGAGAGCCAGAATTTGGCTCCATAATATAGCTCAAGGGTCGATTTTGGGATGTTTGGGATATTTTGAAAACTGCAGGGGGGTTTTGGTCAAAATGTGACCTATCGCTGCTCTCAGTATTTGGCATATTTTCGGTATAAAACGTCGTAATTTAAATCTGCGAATACGTGCAGAGAGCCAGAATTTGTCTCCAAAATATGGCTCAAGGGTCGAAAATGGGATGTTTCGGATGTTTTGAAAACTGCAGAGGGGGTTTGGGCAAAATCTGACCTTTCGCCTCTCTCAGTAATTGGCATATTTTCGGTATAAAAAGTCGTAATTTCATACTGCGAATACGTGCAGAGAGCCAGAATTTGGCTCCAAAGAATGGTTCAAGCGTCGAATTTGGGATGTTTTGGATATTTTGAAGCTTGCAAGGAGGGTTTCGGCAAAATGAGACCCACCGCTACTCTCAGTAAATTTTCGGTATAAAAAGTCGAAATTTCAAACTGCGAATATGTGCAGAGAGCCAGAATTTTGCTCCAAAACATGGCTCAAGGGTCGTATCTGGGATGTTTGGGATATTTTGAAAACTGCAGGGGGGTTTTGGTCAAAATGTGACCTATCGCTGCTCTCAGTATTTGGCATATTTTCGGTATAAAACGTCGTAATTTAAATCTGCGAATACGTGCAGAGAGCCAGAATTTGTCTCCAAAATATGGCTCAAGGGTCGAATATGGGATGTTTCGGATGTTTTGAAAACTGCAGCGGGGGTTTGGGCAAAATCTGACCTTTCGCCTCTCTCAGTAATTGGCATATTTTCGGTATAAAAAGTCGAAATTTCAAACTGCGAATACGCGTAGAGAGCCAGAATTTGGCTCTAAAATATGGCTCAAGCGTCGAACTTGGAATGATTGGGATATTTTGAAAACTGCAAGAGGGGGGGGGGGAGAGGGGGGGCAAAATGTCACCCATCACATCTCTCAGTAATTGGCATATTTTCGGTATAAAATGTCGTAATTTCCAAATGCGAATTCCTGCAGAGAGCAAGAATTTGGCTCCAAAATATGGCTCAAGCGTCGAATTTGGAATGTTTGGGATATTCTGAAAACTGCTTGGGGGGATTAGGCAAAATATGACCCATCGCCGATCTCAGTAATTGGCATATTTTCGGTATAAATTTTCGTAATTTCAAACTGCGAATACGTGCAGAGACACAGAATTTGGCTCCAAAATATGGCTCTAGCGTCGAATTTGGGATGTTTGGGATATTTTGAAAACTGCAGGGGGTGTTTGGAAAAAATGTGACCCATCGCTGCTCTCAGTAATTGGCACATTTTCGGTATAAAAAGTGTTAATTTTAAACTTTGAAAACGTGCAGAGAGCCAGGATATGGCTCCAAAATATGGCTCAAGGGTCGAATTTGGGATGTTTGGGATATTTTGAAAACTACAGGGGGGGTTCGGGCAAAATGTGACCCATCGCCGCTTTCAGTAATTGGCACATTTTCTGAATAAAAAGTCGTAATTTCAAACAGCGAATACGTGCAGAGCCAGAATTTGGCTCCAAAATATGAGTCAAGGGTCGAATTTGGGATTTTTGGGATATTTTGAAAACTGCAGGGGGGGTTTGGGCAAAATGTGACATATAGCCTTTTTGTGTAATTGGCATTTTTACGGTATAAAAAGTCGTAATTTCAAACTGCGAATACTTGCAAAGAGTCAGATTTTGGCTCTAAAAATTGGCTCAAGGGTCGAATTTGGGATATTTCGAATATTTTGAAAACTGCAAAGGGGGTTTGGGCAAAATGTACCCAGCGCAGCTCACAGTAATTGGCATATTTTCGGCATAAAAAGTCGTAATTTCAAACTGCGAATACTTGCAGAGAGCCAGAATTTTACTCCAAAATATGGCTCAAGGGTCAAATTTAGGATGTTTGGGATATTTTGAAAACAGCAGGGAGGGTTTGGGCAAAATGTGACCTATCGCTGCTTTCAGTAATTGGCATATTTTCGGTATAAAAAGTCGTAATTTCAAACTGCGAATACGTGCAGAGAGCCAGAATTTGGCTCCATAATATAGCTCAAGGGTCGATTTTGGGATGTTTGGGATATTTTGAAAACTGCAGGGGGGTTTTGGTCACAATGTGACACATCGCTGTTCTCAGTATTTGGCATATTTTCGGTATAAAACGTCGTAATTTAAATCTGCGAATACGTGCAGAGAGCCAGAATTTGGCCCCAAAGAATGGTTGAAGCGTCGAATTTGGGGTGTTTTGGATATTTTGAAGCTTGCAGGGGGGTTTTGGTAAAATGTGACCCACCGCTACTCTCAGTAAATTTTCGGTATAAAAAGTCGAAATTTCAAACTGCGAATATGTGCAGAGAGCCAGAATTTGGCTCCAAAACATGGCTCAAGGGTCGTATTTGGGATGTTGGGGATATTTTGAAAACTGTAGGGGGTTTGGGCAAAATGTGACCTATCGCTGCTCTCATTAATTGGCATATCTTCGGTATAAAAAGTCCTAATTTCAAACTGCGAATATGTACAGAGAGCCAGAATTAGGCTCAAAAACATGGCTCAATGGTCGAATTTGGGATACTTGGAATATTTTGAAAACTGCAGGGGGGGGATGGTTTGGGCAAAATGTGACCCATCGCTGCTCTCAGTAATTGGCATATTTTCGGTATAAAAAGTCGTAATTTCAAACTGCGAATACGTGCAGAAAGCCAGAAATTGGCTCTAAAATATGGCTCAAGCGTCGAACTTGAAATTATTGGGATATTTTGAAAAGTGCAAGGGGGGGGGGGTTGGTTTGGGAAAATGTGACCTATCGCCGCTTTCAGTAATTGGCATATTTTCGGTACAAAGAGTCGTAATTTCAAATTGCGAATACGTGCAGAGAGACAGAATTTGGCTCCAAAATATGGCTCAAGGGTCGAATTTGGGACATTTGGGATATTTTGAAAACTGCAGGGGGGTTTGGGCAAAATGTGACATATCGCCTCTCTCTGTAATTAGCATATTTTCGGTATAAAAAGTCGTAATTTCAAACTGCGAATACTTGCAAAGAGCCAGAATATGGCTCCAAAAAATTACTCAAGCTTCGAATATGGGATATTTTGAAAACTGCAGGGGGGGGCGGTTGGAAAAATGTGACCCATCGCTGCTCTCTGTAATTGGCATATTTTCGGTATAAAAAGTCGTAATTTCAAGCAGCGAATACGTGCAGAGCCAGAATTTTACTCCAAAATATGGCTCAAGGGTCGAATTTAGGATGTTTGGGATATTTTGAAAACTGCAGGGAGGGTTTGGGCAAAATGTGACCTATCGCCGCTTTCAGTAATTGGCATATTTTCGGTATAAAAAGTCGTAATTTCAAACTGCGAATACGTGCAGAGAGCCAGAATTTGGCTCCATAATATAGCTCAAGGGTCGATTTTGGGATGTTTGGGATATTTTGAAAACTGCAGGGGGGTTTTGGTCAAAATGTGACCTATCGCTGCTCTCAGTATTTGGCATATTTTCGGTATAAAACGTCGTAATTTAAATCTGCGAATACGTGCAGAGAGCCAGAATTTGTCTCCAAAATATGGCTCAAGGGTCGAAAATGGGATGTTTCGGATGTTTTGAAAACTGCAGAGGGGGTTTGGGCAAAATCTGACCTTTCGCCTCTCTCAGTAATTGGCATATTTTCGGTATAAAAAGTCGTAATTTCATACTGCGAATACGTGCAGAGAGCCAGAATTTGGCTCCAAAGAATGGTTCAAGCGTCGAATTTGGGATGTTTTGGATATTTTGAAGCTTGCAAGGAGGGTTTCGGCAAAATGTGACCCACCGCTACTCTCAGTAAATTTTCGGTATAAAAAGTCGAAATTTCAAACTGCGAATATGTGCAGAGAGCCAGAATTTTGCTCCAAAACATGGCTCAAGGGTCGTATCTGGGATGTTGGGGATATTTTGAAAACTGTAGGGGGTTTGGGCAAATTGTGACCTATCGCTGCTCTCAGTAATTGGCATATCTTCGGTATAAAAAGTCGTAATTTCAAACTGCGAATACTTGCAGAGAGCAAGAATTTGGCTCCAAAATATGGCTCAAGGGTCGAATTTAGGATGTTTGGGATATTTTTAAAACTGCAGTGGGGTTTAGGCAAAATGTGACCTATCGCCTCTCTCTGTAATTAGCATATTTTCGGTATAAAATTCGTAATTTCAAACTGCGAATACTTGCAAAGAGCCAGAATTTGGCTCCAAAAAATGGCTCAAGGGTCGAATTTGGAATGTTTTGGATATTTAGATGACTGCAGAAAGTTTTGGGCAAAATGTGACCCATCGCCGCTCTCAGTAATTGGCGTATTTTCGGTATTATAAGTAGTAATTTCAAACTGCGAATACGTGTAGAGAGCCAGAATTTGGCTCCAAAATATGGCTCAAGCGTCGAATTTGGGATGTTTCGGATATTTTGAAAACTGCAAAGGGGGTTTGGGCAAAATGTGACCCATCTCCGCTCACAGTAATTGGCATATTTTCGGCATAAAAAGTCATAATTTCAAACTGCGAATACGTGCAGAGAGCCAGAATATGGCTCCAAAATATGGCTCAAGGGTCAAATTTAAGATGTGTTGGATATTTTGAAAACTGAGGGGTGTTTGGGCAAAATGTGACCCATCGCCGCTTTCAGTAATTGGCATATTTTCGGTATAAAAAATCGTAATATCAAACTGCGAATACGTGCAGAGAGCCAGAATTTGGCTCAAAAATATGGATCTATCGTCGAATTTGGGATGTTTGGGCAAAATGTGACACATCGCTGCTCTCTGTAATTGGCACATTTTCAGTATAAAAAGTCGTAATTTCAAACTGAGAATACTTACAAAGAGTCAGATTTAGGCTCTAAAAAATGGCTCAAGCGTCGAATTTGCGATGTTTGAGATATTTTGAAAACTGCAGGGGTGGTTTGGGCAAAAAATGACCTATCGCCGCTCCTACTAATTGGCATATTTTTGGTATAAAAAGTCGTAATTTCAAACTGCGAATACGTGCAGAGAGCCAGAATTTGGTTCCAAAATATGGAACAAGGGTCGAATTTTGGATGTTTGGGGTAATTTTTGAAAACTGCAGGGGGGTTTGGTCAAAATGTGAGCCATCTTCCCTCTCAAAAATTTGCATATTATCGGTATTAAAAGGAGTAATTTCAAACTGCGAATTCGTTCAAAGAGCCAGAATTTGGCTCCAAAATATGGCTCAACGGTCGAATTTGGGATGTTTGGGATATTTTGAAAAGTACAGGGGGGGGTTAGTGGAAAATGTGACCCATCGCCGCTTTCAGTAATTGGCATATTTTCGGTAGAAAAATTCGTAATTTCAAACTGCGAATAAGAGCAGAGAGCCTGAATTTGGCTCCAAAATATGGCTCAATGGCCGAATTTGGGATATTTGGGATATTTTAATAACTGCAGGGGGGCTTTGGGAAATATGTGACCCATCGCCGCTCTCAGTGATTGGCATATTTTCGGTATAAATTGTCGAAATTTCAAACTACGAATACGTGCATTGAGCCAGAACTTCGCTTCAAAATATTGCTCAAGGGGCAAATTTTGGATGTTTTTATATACTTTGAAAACTGCATGGTGGTTTGCGCAAAATGTGACCCATCGCCGCTCTCAGTAATTGGAATATTTTCGGTATAAATTGTCGTAATTTCAAACTGCGTATACGTACAGAGAGCCAGAATTTGGTTTAAAATATGGCTCAAGCGTGGAATTTGGGATGTTTTGGATATTTTCAAAACTGCTTGGGGGGGTTTGGCCAAAATGTGTGACATTGCCGCTCTCAGTAATTGGCATATTTTCGGAATAAAAAGTCCTAAATTCAAACTGCCAATACGTGCAGAGAGCCAGAATTTGGCTCCAAATTATGGCTAAAGGGTCGAATTTGGGATGTTTGGGATATTTTGAAAACTGCAGGGGGGTTTGGGCAAAATGTGACCAATCAGCGCTCTCAGTAACTGGCATATTTTCGGTATAAAATTCGTAATTTCAAACTGCGAATACTTGGAGAGAGCCAGAATTTGGCTCAAAAAAATGGCTCAAGGGTCGAATTTGAAATGTTTTGGATATTTAGAAAACTGCAGGGGGGTTTGGGCAAAATGTGACCCATCGCCGCTCACAGTAATTAACGTATTTTCGGTATTAAAAGCAGTAATTTCAAACTGCGAATACGTGTAGAGAGCCAGAATTTGGCTCCAAAATATGGTTCAAGCGTCGAATTTGGGATGTTTCGAATATTTTGAAAACTGCAAAGGGGGTTTGGGCAAAATGTGACCCATCGCTGCTCACAGTAATTGGAATATTTTCGGAATAAAAATTCATAATTTCAAACTGCAAATACGTGCAGAGAGCCAGAATTTGGCTCCAAAATATGGCTCAAGGGTCAAATTTAAGATGTGTGGGATATTTTGAAAACTGAGGGGTGTTTGGGCAAAATGTGACTCATCGCCGCTCTCAGTAATTGGAATATTTTCGGTATAAAAAGTTGTAATTTCAAACTGCGAATACGTGCAGAGAGCCAGAATTTGGTTTAAAATATGGCTCAGGCGTGGAATTTGGGATGTTTAGGATATTTTGAAAACTGCTTGTGGGGTCTGGGCAAAATGTGACCCATCGCCTCTCTCAGTAATTGGCATATTTTCGTAATAAAAATTCCTAATTTCAAATTGCGAATACGTGCACAGTACCAGAATTTAGCTCCAAAATATGATTCAAGGGTCGAACTTGGGATGTTTGGCACATTTTGAAAACTCAGGGGGATTTGGGCAAAATATGACCCATCGCCGCTTTCAGTAATAGGCATATTTTCGGTATAAAAGGTCGCAATTTCAAACTGCAAATACGTGCAGAGAGCCAGAATTTGGCTCCAAAATATGGCTCAAGGGTCGAATATGGGATGTTTGGGATATTTTGAAAACTGCAGGGGGGTTTGGGCAAAATCTGACTTCTGACCTTGCCTCTCTCAGCAATTGGCATGTTTTCAGTATGAAAATTCGTAATTTCAGACTGCGAATACCTGCAGAGAGGCAGAATTTGGATCCAAAAAATGGCTCAAGCGTCGAATTTGAGATGTTACAGATATTTTAAAGCTTGCAGGGGGGGTTTGGTCGAAATGTGACCCATCGCAGCTCTCAGTAATTGGCATATTTTCGGTACAAAAAGTCCTAATTTCAAACTGCGAATATGTACAGAGAGCCAGAATTAGGCTCAAAAACATGGCTCAATGGTCGAATTTGGGATACTTGGAATATTTTGAAAACTGCAGGGGGGGGATGGTTTGTGCAAAATGTGACCCATCGCTGCTCTCAGTAATTGGCATATTCTCGGTATAAAAAGTCGTAATTTCAAACTGCGAATACGTGCAGAAAGCCAGAAATTGGCTCTAAAATATGGCTCAAGCGTCGAACTTGAAATGATTGGGATATTTTGAAAAGTGCAAGGGGGGGGGGTTGGTTTGGGAAAATGTGACCTATCGCCGCTTTCAGTAATTGGCATATTTTCGGTACAAAGAGTCGTAATTTCAAATTGCGAATACGTGCAGAGAGACAGAATTTGGCTCCAAAATATGGCTCAAGGGTCGAATTTGAGACATTTGGGATATTTTGAAAACTGCAGGGGGGTTTGGGCAAAATGTGACATATCGCCTCTCTCTGTAATTAGCATATTTTCGGTATAAAAAGTCGTAATTTCAAACTGCGAATACTTGCAAAGAGCCAGAATATGGCTCCAAAAAATTACCCAAGCTTCGAATATGGGATATTTTGAAAACTGCAGGGGGGGGCGGTTGGAAAAATGTGACCCATCGCTGCTCTCTGTAATTGGCATATTTTCGGTATAAAAAGTCGTAATTTCAATCAGCGAATACGTGCAGAGCCAGAATTTTACTCCAAAATATGGCTCAAGGGTCGAATTTAGGATGTTTGGGATATTTTGAAAACTGCAGGGAGGGTTTGGGCAAAATGTGACCTATCGCCGCTTTCAGTAATTGGCATATTTTCGGTATAAAAAGTCGTAATTTCAAACTGCGAATACGTGCAGAGAGCCAGAATTTGGCTCCATAATATAGCTCAAGGGGTCGATTTTGGGATGTTTGGGATATTTTGAAAACTGCAGGGGGGTTTTGGTCAAAATGTGACCTATCGCTTCTCTCAGTATTTGGCATATTTTCGGTATAAAACGTCGTAATTTAAATCTGCGAATACGTGCAGAGAGCCAGAATTTGTCTCCAAAATATGGCTCAAGGGTCGAATATGGGATGTTTCGGATGTTTTGAAAACTGCAGAGGGGGTTTGGGCAAAATCTGACCTTTCGCCTCTCTCAGTAATTGGCATATTTTCGGTATAAAAAGTCGTAATTTCATACTGCGAATACGTGCAGAGAGCCAGAATTTGGCTCCAAAGAATGGTTCAAGCGTCGAATTTGGGATGTTTTGGATATTTTGAAGCTTGCAAAATTGCTTGCTTGGGTTTCGGCAAAATGTGACCCACCGCTACTCTCAGTAAATTTTCGGTATAAAAAGTCGAAATTTCAAACTGCGAATATGTGCAGAGAGCCAGAATTTTGCTCCAAAACATGGCTCAAGGGTCGTATCTGGGATGTTGGGGATATTTTGAAAACTGTAGGGGGTTTGGGCAAAATGTGACCTATCGCTGCTCTCATTAATTGGCATATCTTCGGTATAAAAAGTCCTAATTTCAAACTGCGAATACGTGCAGAGAGCAAGAATTTGGCTCCAAAATATGGCTCAAGGGTCGAATTTGGGTTGATTGGGATATTTAGAAAAGTGCAGGGGGGGGGGGGGGAGGGTTGTTTGGGCAAAATGTGACCCATCGCCGCTCTCAATAATTGACATATTTTCGGTATAAAAATTCGTAATTTCAAATTGCTAATACGTGCAGAGCCAGAATTTGGCTCCAAAATATGGGTCAAGGGTCGAATTTGGGATGTTTGGGATATTTAGAAAAGTGCAGGGGGGGGAGGGTTGTTTGGGCAAAATGTGACCCATCGCCGCTCTCAATAATTGGCATATTTTCGGTATAAAAAGTCGTTATTTCAAACTGCGAATACTTGCAAAAAGCCAGATTTTGGCTCTAAAAAATGGCTCAAGGGTCGAATTTGGGATGTTTCGGATATTTTGAAAACTGCAAAGGGGGTTTGGGCAAAATGTGACCCATCGCCGCTCACAGTAATTGGCATTTTTTCGGCATAAAAAGTCGTAATTTCAAACTGCGAATATTTGCAGAGAGCAAGAATTTGGCTCTAAAATATGGGTCAAGTGTCGAATTTAGTATGTTTGGGATATTTTGAAAACTGCAGTGGGGTTTGGGCAAAATGTGACCTATCGCCTCTCTCTGTAATTAACATATTTTCGGTATAAAATCCGTAATTTAAAACTGCGAATACTTGGAGTGAGCCTGAATTTGGCTCCAAAAAATGGCTCAAGGGTCGAATTTGGAATGTTTTGGATATTTAGATAACTGCAGGGGGTTTCGGGCAAAATGTGACCCATCGCCGCTCTCAGTAATTGGCGTATTTTCGGTATTATACGTAGTAATTTCAAACTGCGAATACGTGTAGAGAGCCAGAATTTGGCTCCAAAATATGGCTCAAGCGTCGAATTTGGGATGTTTCGGATATTTTGAAAACTGCAAAGGGGGGTTTGAGCAAAATGTGACCCATCGCCGCTCACAGTAATTGGCATATTTTCGGCATAAAAAGTCATAATTTCAAACTGCGAATACGTGCAGAGAGCCAGAATATGGCTCCAAAATATGGCTCAAGGATCAAATTTAAGATGTGTGAGATATTTTGAAAACTGAGGGGTGTTTGGGCAAAATGTGACACACCGCCGCTTTCAGTAATTGGCATATTTTCGGTATAAAAAGTCGTAATATCAAACTGCGAATACGTGCAGAGAGCCAGAATTTGGCTCAAAAATATGGATCTACCGTCGGATTTAGGATGTTTGGGATATTTTGAAAACTGCAGGGGTGTTTTGGAAAAATGTGACACATCGCTGCTCTCTGTAATTGGCACATTTTCAGTATAAAAAGTCGTAATTTCAAACTGAGAATATGTGCAGACAGCCAGAATTTGGCTCCATAATATTGTTCAAGCGTCGAACTTGGATTGATTGGGATATTTTTAAAACTGCACAGGGGGGGGGGCAAAAGTGACTCATCGCCGCTCTCAGTATTTGGCATATTTTCGATATAAAAAGTCGCAATTTCAAACTGTGAATACGTGCAGAGAGCCAAAATTTGGTTTAAAATATGACTCAAGGGTCGAATGTGGGATGTTTGGGATATTTTGAAAACAGTAGGGGGGATTGGGCAAAATGTGACCCATCGCCGCTCTCAGTATTTGGCATATTTTCGGTATAAAAAGTCGTAATTTCAAACTGCAAATACGTGCAGAGAGCCAAAATTTGTCTCCAAAATATGGCTCAATGGTCGAATATGAGATGTTTCGGATATTTTGAAAACTGCAGAGGGGGTTTGTGCAAAATCTGACCTCTCGCTTCTCTCAGTAATTGGCATATTTTCGGCATAAAAAGTCGTAATTTCAAACTGCGAATACGTGCGGAGAGCCAGAATTTGGCTCCAAAGAATGATTCAAGCGTCGAATTTGGGATGTTTTGGATATTTTGAAAAGTCCAGGGGGGGGGGTGGGAGGGTGGTTCGGGCAAAATGTGACCCATCGCCGCTCTATATAATTGACATATTTTCGGTATAAAAATTCGTAATTTCAAATTGCGAATACGTACAGAGAGCCAGAATGTGGCTCCAAAATATGGCTCAGGGGTCGAATTTGGGATGTTTGGGATATTTTGAAAACTGCAGGGGGGGTTTGGGCAAAATTTGACATATCGCCTTTCTGTGTAATTGGCATATTTTCGGTATAAAAAGTCGCAATTTCAAACTGCAAATACGTGCAGAGAGCCAGAATTTGTATCCAAAATATGGCTCAAGTGTCGAATTTGGGATGTTCGGGATATTTTGAAAATTGCATGGGGGGTTTGGACAAAATGTGACCAATGGCCGTTCTCAGTAACTGGCAAATTATCGGTATAAAAATCCGTAATTTCAAACTGCGAATACGTGCAGAGAGCCAGAATTTGGTTTAAAATATGGCTCAAGGGTCGAATTTGGGATGTTTGGGATATTTTAAAAAGTGTAGGGGGGTTTGGGCAAAATCTTACCTTTCGCCTCTCTCAGTAATTGGCATATTTTCAATATAAAAAGTCGTAATTTTAAACTGCGAATACGTGCAGAGAGCCAGAATTTGGCTCCAAAATTTAGCTCAAGGGTCGATTTTGGGATGTTTGGGATATTTTGAAAACTGCAGGGGGGTTTTGGGCAAACTGTGACCCATCGCTGTTCTCAGTATTTGGCATATTTTCGGTATAAAATGTCGTAATTTCAATCTGCGAATACGTGCAGAATTTGTCTCCAAAATATGGCTCAAGAGTCGAATATGGGATGTTTCGGATATTTTGAAAACTGCAGAGGGGGTTTGGGCAAAATCTGACCTTTTGCCTCTCTCAGTAATTGGCTTATTTTCAGTATAAAAAGTCGTAATTTCAAACTGCGAATTCCTGCAGAGAGGCAGAATTTGGCTCCAAAAAATGGCTCAAGCGTCGAATTTGGGATGTTTGGAATATTTTGAAAACTGCGGGTTTTGGGCAAAATGTGACCCATCGCTGCTCTCAGTAATTATCATATTTTCGGTATAAAAATTCGTAATTTCAAACTGCGAATACGTGCAGAGAGCCAGAATTTGGTTCTAAAATATGGCTCAAGCGTCGAACTTGAAATGATTGGGATATTTTGAAAAGTGCAGGGGGGGGGGGTAGGAGGGGCAAAATGTGACCCATAAAATCTCTCAGTAATTGGCATATTTTCGGTGTAAAATATCGTATTTTCCAAATGCGAATATCTGCAGAGAGCCAGAATTTGGCTCCAAAATATGACTCAAGCGTCGATTTTGGGATGTTTGGGATATTTTTAAAACTACAGGGGGGTTAGGGCAAAATGTGACACATCACCGATCTCAGTAATTGGCATATTTTCGGTATAAAGAGTTGAAAGTTTCAAACAGTTAATACGTGCATAGAGCCAGAATTTGGCTCACAAATATGGCTCAAGGGTCGAATTTGGGATGTTTGGGATATTTTGAAAACTGGAAGGGGGTTTGGGGAAAATGTGACATCGTTGCTCACAATAATTGGCGTAGTTTTGGTATAGAAAATCGTAATTTCAAACTGCGAATACGTGCATAGAGCAGATTTAGGCTCCAAAATATGGTCCATATCCAAATATGGATATTTTAAAAACTGCAGGGACAAAATGTGATCCATTTTGTCCAAGGTTTGGACAAAATGTGATCCATTGCTGCTCCCAGTAATTGCCATATTTTCGGATTAAAAAGTCGTAATTTCAAACTGCGAATACGCGCAGAGAGCCAGAATTTGGCTCCAAAATATGGCTCAAACGTTGAACTTGGAAAGAGTGGGATATTTTTAAAACTGCACACGGGGAGGGGGGGTGTGCAAAATGTGACTCATCGCCGCTCTCAGTAATTGGCATATTTTCGGTATAAAATTCGTAATTTCAAATGGCGAATACGTGCAGAGAGCCAGAATTTGGCTCCAAAAAATGGCTCAAGCCTCGAATTTGGGATGCTTGGGATATCTTAAAAACTGCAGGAGGGTTTGGGTAAAATGTGACCCGTCGCCTCACTCAGTAATTGACATATTTTCAGTATAAAAAGTCGTAATTTCAAACAGCGAATACGCGCATAGAGCCAGAATTTGGTTCCAAAATCTGGCTCATGCGTCGAACTTGGAATGATTTGGATATTTTGAAAACTGCAGGGGGGGAGGTGGCAAAATGTGACACCTCACGTCTCTCAATAATTGGAATACTTTCGGTATAAAAAGTAGTATTTTCTTATTCCGAATACGTGCAGAGAGCCAGAACTTGGCTCCAAAATATGCCTCAAGCGTCGAATTTGGGATGTTTGGGATATTTTGAAAACTGCAGGGGGGCTTGGGCAAAATGTGACCCATCGCCGATCTCAGTAATTGGCATATTTTCGGTATAAAAAGTCGAAATTTCAAACTTCAAATACGTGCAGAGAACCAGATTTTGGTTCTAAAAAATGGCTCGAGCGTCGAATTTTGAATGTTTAGGATATTTTGAAAACTGCTTGAGGGGATTTGGGCAAAATGTGACCCATCGCCGCTCTCAGTATTTGGCATATTTTCGGTATAAAAAGTCGTAATTTCAAACTGCGAATACGTGCAAAGAGCCAGAATTTGGCTACAAAATACGACTCAAGCGTCAAACTTGAAATGTTTGCGATTTTTTTAAAACTGCAGGGGAGGGGGGTTTTGGGCATAATGTGACCCATCGCCGGTCTCAGTAATTGACATATTTTCGGTATAAAAAGTCGTTATATCAAATGGCGAAAACGTCCAGAGAACCAGAATTTGGCTCCAAAATATGGCTTAAGCGTCGAATTTGGGATGATTGGGATAATTTGAAAACTGCTTGGGGGGTTTGGGCAAAATGTGACCCATCGCCGCTTTCAGTGATTGGCATATTTTCGATATAAAAAGTTTAAAGTTTCCAACTGGTAATACGTGTAAAGAGCCAGAATTTGGCTCAAAAATATGGCTCAACGGTCGAATTTGGGATGTTTGGGATATTTTGAAAACTGGAAAGGGGTTTGGGGAAAATGTGACCCAAATGTGCTCACAGTAATTGGCGTTTTTTCGGTATAAAAAGTCGTAATTTCATATGGCAAATACGTGCAAAGAGCCAGAATTTGGCTCCAAATATGGCTCAAGCGTCGAATTTTGGATTTTTGGGATAATTTGAAAACTGCAGGAGAATTTGGGCAAAATGTGACCCGTCGCCGCTCTCAGTAATTGGCATATTTTCGGTATAAAAATCGTAATTTCAAACTGCGAATACGTGCAGAGATCCAGAATTTGGCTCCAAAATATGGCTCATGCGTCGAACTTGAAATGATTGGGATATTTTGAAAACTGCAGGGGGTGGGAAGGGGGGGTTTGGGCAAAATCTGACACATCGTGTCTCTCAGTAGTTGGCATATTTTCAGTATAAAAGGTAATATTTTTTTTATAACGAATACGTGCAGAGAGCAAGAAGTTGGCTCCAAAATATGACTGAAGTGTCGAATTTGCGATGTTTGGGATATTTTGAAAACTGCAGGGGGGGTTTGGGCAAAATGTGACCCATCCCCGCTATTAGTAATTGGCATATTTTCGGTATAAAAATTCGTAATTTCAAACTGCAAATACGTGCTGAGAACTAGAATTTCACTTCAAAATATGGCTCAAGGGACGAATTTGGGATGTTTCTGATTTTTTGAAAACTGCAAAGGGGGTTTGGGCGAAATGTGACCCATCGCCGCTCACAGTAATTGATATATTTTGGGTATAAAAAGTCGTATTTTCATACTGCGAATATGTGCAAAAAGCCAGAATTTGGCTCCAGAATATGGCTCAAGGTTCGAATTTGGGATGTTTGGGATATTTTGAAAACTGCAGTGGTGTTTGGGCAAAATGTGACCTATCGCCTCTCGCTGTAATTGGCATATTTTCGGTATAAAATTCGTAATTTCAAACTGCGAATACTTGCAGACAGCCAGAATTTACCTCCAAGAAATGGCTCAAGGGTCGAATTTGGAATGTTTTGGATATTTTGAAAACTGCAGGGAGATTTGGGCAAAATGTGACACATCGCCGCTCTCAGTAATTGGCGTATTTTCGGTATTAAAAGTATTAATTTCAAACTGCGAATACGTGTAGAGAGCCAGAATTTGACTCCAAAATAGGGCTCAAGCGTCGAATTTGGGATTTGTTAGATATTTTGAAAACTGCTTGGGAGGTTTGGGCAAAATGTGACCCATCGCCGCTCTCAGTAATTGGCATATTTTCGGAATAAAAAGTCATAATTTCAAACTGCGAATACGTGCAGAGAGCCAGAATTTGGCTCCAAAATATGGCTCAAGGGTCAAATTTAAGATGTGTGAGATATTTTGAAAACTGAGTGGTGTTTGGGCAAAATGTGACCCATCGCCGCTTTCAGTAATTGACATATTTTCGGTATAAATAGTCGTAATTTCAAACTGCGAATACGTGCAGAGAGCCAGAATTTAACTCAAAAATATGGATTTAGGGTCGAGTTTGGAATGTTTGGGATATTTTGAAAACTGCAGGGAGGGTTTGGCCAAATTCTGCCCCATTGCGGCTTTCAGTAATTGGAACATTTTCTGTATACAAAGTAGTAATTTCAAACTGCGAATATGTGCAGAGAGCCAAAATATGGCTCAAGCGTCGAATTTGGGATGTTTTGGTTATTTTGAAAACTGCAGCGGGGGTTTGGGCAAAATATGACCCATCGCAGCTCTCAGTAATTGGCATGTTTTCGGTATAAAAAGTCCTAATTTCAAACTGCGAATACGTGCAGAGAGTCAGAATTTGGCTCCAAAATATGGCTCAAGGGTAGAATTTAGGATGTTTGGGATATTTTGAAAACTGCAGGGGGGTTTGGGCAAAATGTGACCCATTGCCGCTCTCAGTAATCGGCATATTTTCGGTATAAAAATCGAAATTTCACACTGCGAATACGTGCAGAGAGCCAGAATTTAACTCCAAAATATGGCTCAAGGATCGAATTTGGGATGTTTGGGATATTTTGAAAACTGCAGGGGGGGTGGGGTCAAAATGTGACCTATTGCTGCGCGCAGGATATGGCATTTTTTCGGTATAAAAAATCGTAATTTCAAACTGCGAATACGTGCAAAAAGCCAGAATTTGGCTCCAAAATATGGCTCAGTAGTCAAATTTGGGATGTTTGGGATATTTTGAAAACTGCAGTGGTGGGGGGGGGGCAAAATGTGACCTATCGCCTCTCTCAGTAATTGGCATATTTTCGGTATAAAAATTCGTAATTTCAAACTGCGAATATGTGCAGAGAGCCAGAATTTGGCTCCAAAATATGGCTCAAAGTTCTAATTTGGGATGTTTGGGATATTTTGAAAACTGCAGTGGTGTTCGGGCAAAATGTGACCTATCGCCTCCTCTGTAATTTGCATATTTTTGGTATAAAATTCGTAACTTTAAACTGCGAATACTTGCAGAGAGCGAGAATTTGGCTCCAATAAATGGCTCAAGGGTCGAATTTGGGATGTTTCGAATATTTTGAAAACTGCAGAGGGGGTTTGGGCAAAATCTGACCTTTCGCCTCTCTCAGTAATTGGCGTATTTTCGGTTTAAAAAGTCGTAATTTCAAACTGCGAATACGTGCAGAGAGCCAGAATTTGGCTCCAAAATATGACTCAAGCGTCGAATTTGGAATGTTTGGGATATTTTGAAAACTGCTTGGGGGATTAGGCAAAATATGACATACCGTGGATCTCAGTAATTGGCACATTTTCGGTATAAATATCGTATTTTCAAACTGTTAATACGTGCACACAGCCAGAATTTGGCTCAAAAACATGGCTCAAAGGACGAATTTGGGATGTTTGGGATATTTTGAAAACTGGAAGGGGGTTTGGGGAAAATGTGACCCCATCGTTGCTCACAATAATTGGCGTAGTTTTGGTATAGAAAGTCGTAATTTCAAACTGCGAATACGTGCATAGAGCCAGATTTAGGCTCCAAAATATGGTTCAAGCGTCGAATTTGGGATGTTTGGGATATTTTAAAAACTGCAGGGAAGATTTGGACAAAATGTGATCCATTGCTGCTCCCAGTAATTGGCATATTTTCGGTATAAAAAGTCGTAATTTCAATCTGCGAATACGTACAGTGAGCCAGAATTTGGCTCCAAAATATGGCTCAAGCGTCGAATTTGGGATGCTTGGGATATCTTGAAAACTGCAGGAGGAGTTTGGGCAAAATGTGACCCGTCGCCGCTCTCAGTAATTTACATATTTTCAGTATAAAAAGTCGTAATTTCAAACATCGAATACTTGCAGAGAGCCAGAATTTGGCTCCAAAATATGGCTCATGCGTCGAACTTGGAATGATTGGGATATTTTGAAAACTGCAGGGGGGGGGGACAAAATGTGACACCTCGCGTCTCTCAATAATTGGCATACTTTCGGTATAAAAAGTAGTATTTTCTTATAGCGAATACGTGCAGAGAGCCAGAACTTGGCTCCAAAATATGGCTCAAGGGTCGAATTTGGGATGTTTGAGATATTTTGAAAACTGCAGGGGTGGTTAGGGCAAAATGTGAAACATCGCTGCTCTCAGTATTTGGCATATTTTCGGTATAAAAAGTCGTATTTTCAAACTGCGAATACGTGCAAAGAGCCAGAATGTGGCTCCAAAATATGACTCAATCGTCGAACTTGAAATGTTTGGATTTTCTTAAAACTGCAGGGGAGAGGGGGTTTGGGCATAATGTGACCCATCGCCAGTCTCAGTAATTGGCATATTTTCGGTATAAAAAGTCGTAATTTCAAATAGCGAATACGTCCGGAGAACCAGAATTTGGCTCCAAAATATGGCTTAAGCGTCGAATTTGGGATATTTGGGATAATTTGAAAACTGCTTGAGGGGTTTGGGCAAAATGTGACCCATCGCTGCTTTTAGTGATTGGCATATTTTCGGTATAAAAAGTTAAAAGTTTCAAACTGGTAATACGTGTAAAGAGCCAGAATTTGGCTCAAAAATATGGCTCAAGGGTCGAATTTGGGATGTTTGGGATATTTAGAAAACTGGAAAGGGGTTTGGGGAAAATGTGACCCATCGTTGCTCACAGTAATTGGCGTATTTTCTGTATAAAAAGTCGTAATTTCATATGGCAAATACATGCAAAGAGCCAGAATTTGGCTCCAAATATGGCTCAAGCGTCGAATTTGGGATTTTTGGGATATTTTGAAAACTGCAGGAGAGTTTGGGTAAAATGTGACCCGTCGCCGCTCTTAGTAATTGGCATATTTTCTGTATAAAAATCGTAATTTCAAACTGCGAATACGTGCAGAGAGCCAGAATTTGGCTCCAAAATATTGCTTAAGGTTCGAATTTGGGATGTTTGGGATATTTTGAAAACTGCAGTGGTGTTTGTACAAAATGTGACCTATCGCCTCACTCTGTAATTGGCATATTTTCGGTATAAAATTCGTAATTTCAACCTGCTAATACTTGCAGAGAGCCAGAATTTAACTCCAAGAAATGGCTCAAGGGTTGAATTTGGAATGTTTTGGATATTTTGAAAACTGCAGGGAGGTTTGGGCAAAATGTGACCCATCGCCGCTATAAGTAATTGGCGTATTTTCGGTATTAAATGTATTAATTTCAAACTGCGAATACGTGTAGAGAGAGAGAATTTGGCTCAAAATATGGCTCAAGCGTCGAATTTGGGATTTTCTAGATATTTTGAAAACTGCTTGGGGGGTTTGGGCAAAATGTGACCCATCGCTGCTCTCAGTAATTGGCATATTTTCGGAATAAAAAGTCATAATTTAAAACTGCGAATACGTGCAGAGAGAGAGAATTTGGCTCCAAAATATGGCTCAAGGGTCTAATTTGGGATGTGTGGGATAATTTGAAAACTGAGGGGTGTTTGGGCAAAATGTGACCCATCGCCGCTCTCATTAATTGGCATATTTTCGGAATAAAAAGTCATAATTTCAATCTGCGAATACGTGCAGAGAGCCAGAATTTGGCTCCAAAATATTGCTCAAGGGTCAAATTTGGGATGTGTGGGATAATTTGAAAACTGAGGGGTGTTTGGGCAAAATGTGACCCATCGCCGCTTTCAGTAATTGGCATATTTTCGGTATAAAAAGTCGTAATTTCAAACTGCGAATACGTGCAGAGAGCCAGAATTTAACTCCAAAATATGGCTTTAGGGTCGAATTTGGAATGTTTGGGATATTTTGAAAACTACAGGGAGGGTTTGGGCAAATTGTGACCCATTGCGGTTTTCAGTAATTGGCATATTTTCGGTATAAAAAGTAGTAATTTCAAACTGCGAATATGTGCAGAGAGCCAAAATATGGCTCAAGCGTCAAATTTGGGATGTTTTGGATATTTTGAAAACTGCAGCGGGGGTTTGGGCAATATATGACCCATCGCAGCTCTCAGTAATTGGTATGTTTTCGGTATAAAAAGTCCTAAAATCAAACTGCGAATACGTGCAGAGAGCCAGAATTTGGCTCGAAAATATGGCTCAAGGGTAGAATTTAGGATGTTTGGGATATTTTGAAAACTGCAGGGGGGTTTGAGCAAAATGTAACCCATCGCTGCTCTCAGTAATTGGCATATTTTCGGTATAAATAATCGTAATTTCAAACTGCGAAAACGGGCAGGGAGCCAGAATTTGGCTCCAAAATATGACTCAAGGGTCAAATTTGGGATGTTTGGGATGTTTTAAAAATTGCATGGGGGTTTTGTACAAAATGTGACCCATCGCTGCTCGCAGTAATTGGCATATTTTCGGTATAAAAATCTTAATTTTAAACTGCGAATACGTGCAGAGAGCCAGAATTTAACTCCAAAATATGGCTCAAAGGTCAAATTTGGGATGTTTGGGATATTTTGAAAACTGCAGGGGGATTTTGTACACAATGTGAGCCATCGCCTCTCGCAGTAATTGGCATATTTTCGGCATAAAAAGTCGTAATTTCAAACTTCAAAAACGTGCAGAGAGCCAGAATTTGGTTCCAAAATATTGCTCAAGGGTCAAATTTGGGATGTTTGGGATATTTTGAAAACTGCAGGGGGGTTTTGTACAAAATGTTACCCATCGACGCTCGCAGTAATTGGCATATTTTCGGTATAAAATCGTAATTTCAAACTGCGAATACGTGCAGAGAGCCAGAATTTAACTCAAAAATATGGCTTTAGGTTCGAATTTGGAATGTTTCGGATATTTTAAAAACTTCAGGGAGGGTTTGGTCAAATTGTGACCCATTGCGGCTTTCAGTAATTGGCACATTTTCGGTATAAAAAGTAGTAATTTCAAACTGCGAATATGTGCAGAGAGCCAAAATATGGCTCAAGCGTCGAATTTGGGATGTTTTGGATATTTTGAAAACTGCAGCGGAAGTTTAGGCAAAATATGACCCATCGCAGCTCTCAGTAATTGGCATGTTTTCGGTATAAAAAGTCCTAATTTCAAACTGCGAAAACGTGCAGAGAGCCAGAATTTGGCTCCAAAATAAGGCTCAAGGGTCAAATTTGGAATGTTTGTGATATTTAGAAAACTGCAGGGGGGTTTTGTACAAAATGTGACCCATCGCCGCTCTCATTAATTGGCATATTTTCGGTATAAAAATCGTAATTTCAAACTGCGAATACGTGCAGAGAGCCAGAATTTAACTCCAAAATATGGCTCAAGGGTCGAATTTGGAATGTTTGGGATATTTTGAAAACTGTAGGGAGGGTTTGGGCAAATTGTGACCCATTGCGGCTTTCAGTAATTGGCACATTTTCGGTATAAAAATTTGTAATTTCAAACTGCGAATTCGTGCAGAGAGCCAAAATATGACTCAAGCGTCGAATTTGGGATGTTTTGGATATTTTGAAAACTGCAGCGGGGGTTTGGGCAAAATGTGTACCCATCGCTGCTCGCAGTTATTGGAGTATTTTCGGTATTAAAAGTAGTAATTTCAAACTGCGAATACGTGTAGAGAGCCAGAATTTGGCTCCGAAATATGGCTCAAGTATCGAATTTGGAATTTTTTAGATATTTTGAAAACTGCTTGGGAGGTTTGGGCAAAATGTGACAATCGCCGCTCTCATTAATTGGCATATTTTCGGAATAAAAAGTCATAATTTCAAACTGCGAATACGTGCAGAGAGCAAGAATTTGGCTCCAAAATATGGCTCAAGTATCAAATTTAAGGGGTGTGGGATATTTTGAAAACTCAGGAGTGTTTGGGCAAAATGTGACCCATCGCCGCTTTCAGTAATTGGCATATTTTCGGCATAAAAATTCGTAATTTCACACTGCGAATACGTGCAGAGAGCCAGAATTTATCTCCAAAATATTGTTTTAGGGTCGAAGTTGGAATGTTTGGGATATTTTGAAAACTGCAAGGAGGGTTTGGGCAAATTGTGACCCATTGCGGATTTCAGTAATTGGAAAATTTCGTTATAAAAAGTCGTAATTTCAAACTGCGATTATGTGCAGAGAGCCAAAATATGGCTCAAGCGTAGAATTTGGGATGTTTTGGATATTTTGAAAACTGCAGCGGGGGTTTGGGCAAAATATGACCCATCGCAGCTCTCAGTAATTGGCATGTTTTCGGTATAAAAAGTCCTAATTTCAAACTGCGAATACTTGCAGAGAGCCAGAATTTGGCTCCAAAATATGGCTCAAGGGTAGAATTTAGGATGTTTAGGATATTTTGAAAACTGCAAGGGGTTTGGGCAAATTGTGACCCATCGCCGCTCTCAGTAATTGGCATATTTTCGGTATAAAAAGTCGTAATTTTAAACTGCAAAAACGTGCAGAGAGCCAGAAATTGGCTCCAACATATGGGTCAAGGGTGAAATTTGGGTTGTTTGGGATATTTTGAAAACTGCAGGGGGGGTTTTGTACAAAATGTGACCCATCGCCGCTCGCAGTAATTGGCATATTTTCGGTATAAAAATCGTAATTTCAAACTGCGAATACATGCAGAGAGCCAGAATTTAACTCCAAAATATGGCTCAAAGGTCAAATTTGGGATGTTTGGGATATTTTGAAAACTGCAGGGGGGTTTTTTACACAATGTGACTCATCGCCGCTCGCAGTAATTGGCATATTTTCGGTATAAAATTCGAAATTTCAAACTGCGAATACGTGCAGAGAGCCAGAATTTAACTCAAAAATATGGCTCAAGGGTAGAATTTGGGATGTTTGGGATATTTTGAAAACTGCAGGGGGGGGGGGGGCAAAATGTGACCTATCACTGCGCGCAGGATATGGCATTTTTTCGGTAAAATAAATCGTAATTTCAAACTGCGAATACGTACAAAAAGCCAGACTTTGGCTCCAAAATATGGCTCAATAATCAAATTTGGGATGTTTTGGATATTTTGAAAACTGCAGTGGGGGGGGGGGGAACAAAATGTGACTTATCGCCTTTCTCAGTAATTGGTATATTTTCGGTATAAAAGTTCGTAGTTTCAAACTGCGAATATGTGCAGAGAGCCAGAATTTGGCTCCTAAATATGGCTCAAGGTTCTAATTTGGGATGTTTGGGATATTTTGAAAACTGCAGTGGTGTTTGGGCAAAATGTGACCCATCGTCGCGCTCTGTAATTGGCGTATTTTCGGAATTAAAGGTAGTAATTTCAAACTGCGAATACTTGCAGAGAGCCAGAATTTGGCTCCAAGAAATGGCTCAAGGGTCGAATTTGGAATGTTTTGGATATTTTGAAAACTGCAGGGGGGTTTGGGCAAAATGTGACACATCGCCGCTCTCAGTAATTGGCGTATTTTTGGTATTAAAAGTAGTAATTTCAAACTTCGCATACGTGTAGAGAGCCAGAATTTGGCTCCAAAATATGGCTCAAGCGTCGAATTTGGGATTTTTTAAATATTTTGAAAACTGCTTGGGAGGTTAGGGCAAAATGTGACCCATCGCCGCTCTCAGTAATTGGCATATTTTCGGAATAAAAAGTCATAATTTCAAACTGCGAATACGTGCAGAGAGCCAGAATTTGGCTCCAAAATATGGCTCAAGTGTCAAATTTTGGATGTTTGGGATATTTTGAAAGCTGCAGAGGGGGTTTTGTACAAAATGTGACCCATCGCCGCTCGCAGTAATTGGCATATTTTCGGTATAAAAATTCGTAATTTCAAACTGCGAATGTGTGCAGAGAGCCAGAATTTGGCTCCAAAATATGGCTCAAGGGATGAATTTCAGATGTTTGGGATATTTTAAAAACTGAAGAGTGGGTTTGGGCAAAATGTGACCCATCGCCGCTCGCAGTAATGGTCATATTTTCGGTATAAAAATCGTAATTTCAAACAGCGAATACGTTCAGAAAGCCAGAATTTAACTCCAAAATATGGCTTTAGGTTCGAATTTGGGATGTTTTGGATATTTTGAAAACTGCAGCGGGGGTTTGGCAAAATATGACCCATCGCAGCTCTCAGTAATTGGCATGTTTTCGGTATAAAAAGTCCTAATTTCAAACTGCGAATACATGCAGAGAGCCAGAATTTGGCTCCAAAATATGGCTCAAGGGTAGAATTTAGGATGTTTGGGATATTTTGAAAACTGCAGGGAGGTTTGCCCAAAATGTGACCCATCACCGCTCTCAGTAATTGGCATATTTTCGGTATAAAAAATCGTAATTTCAAACAGCGAAAACGTACAGGGAGCCAAAATTTGGCTCCAAAATATGGCTCAAGGGTCAAATTTGGGATGTTTGGGATATTTTGAAAACTGCAGGGGGATTTTGTACAAAATGTGACCTATCGCCGCTCGCAGTAATTGGCATATTTTCGGTATAAAAATCGTAATTTCAAACTGCGAATAAGTGCAGAGAGCCAGAATTTAACTCCAAAATATTGCTCAAAGGCCAAATTTGGGATGTTTGGGATATTTTGAAAACTGCAGGGGTGTTATGTACACAATGTGACCCATCGCCGCTCGCAGTAATTGGCATATTTTCGGTATAAAAATAGTAATTTCAAACTGCGAATATGTGCAGAGAGCCAGAATTTAACTCCAAAATATGCCTTTAGGGTCGAATTTGGAATGTTTGGGATATTTTAAAAACTGCAGGGAGGGTTTGGGCAAATTGTGACCCATTGCGGCTTTCAGTAATTTGCACATTTTCGGTATAAAAAGTAGTAATTTCAAACTGCGAATATGTGCAGAGAGCCAAAATATGGGTCAAGCGTCGAATTTGGGATGTTTTGGATATTTTGAAAACTGCAGCGGAGGTTTGGGCAAAATATGACCCATCGCAGCTTTCAGTAATTGGCATGTTTTCGGTATAAAAATTCCTAATTTCAAACTGCGAATACGTGCAGAGAGCCAGAATTTGGCTCCAAAATATGGCTCAAGGGTAGAATTTAGGATATTTAGGATATTTTGAAAACTGCAGGGGGGTTTGGCCAAAATGTGACCCATCGCTGCTCTCAGTAATTGGCATATTTTCGGTATAAAAATTCGTAATTTCAAACTGCGAAAACGTGCAGAGAGCCAGAATATGGCTCCAAAATATGGCTCAAGGGTCAAATTTTGGTTGTTTAGGATATTTTGAAAGCTGCAGGGGGGTTTTGTACAAAATGTGACCCATCGCCGCTCGCAGTAATTGGCATATTTTCGGTATAAAAATCGTAATTTCAAACAGCGAATACGTGCAGAGAGCCAGAATTTAACTCCAAAATATGGGTCAAGGGTCGAATTTGGAATGTTTTGGATATTTTGAAAACTGCAGGGAGGGTTTGGGCAAATTGTGACCCATTGCAGCACTCAGTAATTGGCACAATTTCGGTATAAAAATTAGTAATTTCAAACTGTGAATGTGTGCAGAGAGTCAGAATTTGGCTCCAAAATATGGCCCAAGGGACGAATTTGAGATGTTTGGAATATTTTAAAAACTGAAGAGGGGGTTTGGGCAAAATGTGACCCATCGCCGCTCGCTGTAATAGGCATATATATTCGGTATAAAAATCGTTATTTCAAACAGCGAATACGTTCAGAGAGTCAGAATTTAACTCCAAAATATGGTTTAGGGTCGAATTTGGAATGTTTGGGATATTTTGAAAACTGCAAAGGGGGGAGGGAGGGCAAAATGTGACTCATCGCTGCTCTGTGAAACTGGCATATTTTCGGTATAAAATGTCGAAATTTCAAATGGCGAATACGTGCAAAGAGCCAGAATTTGGCGCCAAAATATGGGTCAATCGTCGAATTTGGGATGTTTGGTTTATTTTAGAATCATACTACATGAAAAACGTGAAAAAAGTCCTTATATTACCAAATTTGAGAATTTTAATTTTAAATCAGAGAGCGAGGTTTCGTCCTATTTAGATCCTAGAAAAGACGTATGAAAATGTTGTTTCCAATACAAATGAACAAAATCGATGTGTTTTCATTTAAATTAACTAAAATGTTCCTGATTTTCCGTTTATATTTCCGATGGAAAATGTACACGTAAAACTGCTCTACTCCGGCTGAAACGTCGATATATGCAATAAAAACAGAACTTCTCCCCTTTTCAATATCTTACTCAGTATTCTAACGAGAAACAAATAATTGACTGAAAATAAAGTATTTAAGGTTAATTTCTAACCAATAATGTGTTTGCATCATTTTTATCGTATATATATGGAATTAATAAAATAAACAGAAAATTCACAGAAACGTGGAAAAACGGCAAAATATTGCCTAATTCGATGATATTTTGTTTAAATAACATAAAGGAAAAGGGGATGATAAACGTCAAAATATTGCTAAATTCAATGATCTTTTGTACAGAGCAAAATGCAAGAAAACTTGCTTAGAAATGCAATATTATCCGAAATTCTGAGATTTGAAGGCCAAATCACATATCGAGAGAAAACACGAGGTAGTATCGAAATATTGGTAGAAACGAATATATTTACGTAAAATCACACTACATGAAAAATGTGAAAAAAGTCACTATATTACCAAATTTGAGGATTTTAACTTCAAATCATAAAGCGAGGTTTCGTATTATTTAGATCCTTGGAAAAGACATATGAAAATGTCGTTTCCAATACAAATGATAAAAATCAATGTGTTTTCATTTGAATTAACTAAAATGTTCCTGATTTTCCGTTTATATTTCCGATGGAAGATGTACACGTAAAACCGCTCAACTCCGGACATAACGTCGATATATGCAATAAAACAGAACTTCTTCCCTTTTCAATATCTTACTCAGTATTTTAACGAGAAACAAATAGTTGACTGTGTGACGATAATCTCTTTCAAGAGAGATCGAGCCTGCTCTTCCCTACATAATTACGTCAAAATACAAGATACTATATACAAGATACGTTCACCAAGTATCGCCAAACGTTTTGCCCAGAGAGCAAATCGTACCCAGCACACCTGGCCATAGCCGTAACCAGCTAACTGCTCATCCTCTGCCTGCCTGTTGCTGATTGGCTGGTGTCTCGTCGCCCCTGCCCTCCGCCACCACCACAAGTCGACGTCTGGGCTGCAGCGCGCCAGTCTCGTCAGAATATCTCAGTGCTCCATGCAGTTGACATCTCTCGCTGGTAGACTAAGCCTTGGCTTTCTTGTACTAAGGGACGTGGCAGCTCGAAGCCAGTATTCCAGCACTCATATTTTATTTTGCTATCACTGTAACTTACTTGTCTTAGCGTAACTTTTCATTTGCTAGTGATTATTCAAGTTATTTTGTTTGTTGACTTATCCTGCATATTTTATGAGATTGCCTTTATTCATGTCTTGTTTTTGTAGAGTAATTAAAATTTCATTGTTTATATACTTGTGTTTTGTGTGTCTTCCCATTACCTTACCACAGACTAAAGGACCAACTTTTCTCTTTTTTTTTTTTGTTTATGCGACGAGGCCCTGCCCCTAGCTTTTGAAACAGCCGAACACCAACGCTTTACCGTCACATAACGTGGGGGCCTGTCCTAGGAGCTTCACTCAGGTACTGGTGCCAAGTAGTAAATTTATGGTAAGCGTATTTGGCTTTGGTAACGTAGCTTTTCACTATTTTTAATATTCAATTTTATTTTCATATGGTGGTGTGTGTATTGTGCATTCCGAGAGTAGCATATGGTGAAGGTGAGACAACTTTGGATTACGTGGTGACTGTAGGCCTCAGTCATTCTCTTATTTGGTCATCTCTCCCTCCGTGTTATTACTCGTGTTTACCATCTTTTGTCCCTAGGATATTTCTCATATTTTCGGCATATCATCATATTGGTACCCTGGTACTGTGGTCTGTCCCCAGATCAAGTGCACCTAATCTTCTGCAATCTGACAGTAGGAGGATAAAGAGGGCCATAGTTCCTCTCGCACGAACTTTAGTTGCTGAATTGGGACCTCAGCAGCAGTTCTCGTCACCAGTTGACACCTCGCACCCCTACACGTCGGTCAGAGATGATGATATTTACATTGATAGGGAATTAGCCTTCTTTTTCAGAGCACAAAAGTTCGCTAATTCTGTAAGTATCATATTAATTTCAGTGGGAAAAACTTGCTTATGTCCTATAGAGACTCGGCAAGGTATGCCTACATTCTTGGACTACCAATTTTACTTTTGAGGCAATTAACTGTTTCATTTGTTTTAGAAACTGTTTCGCTTGTTTAGTAGGATTTTCTTGCCCTTATCCTCTTACATGAGTACCGGGTACAAGATTTCCTGCGACCTTGATTTAATAATCATTTATCATCTTGAAATTAACATTAATTGTTAACGATTCCACAGGATAGGTACCAGTTGCCACGTTGTCCTGTTTCTGACATTCACCATATCACAACAGTATATTCTTTGTGCATTTATTTGCTAATTTCACCATGTTTCGTCTCCAAGCTTTCCGTGCAGATCCAGCAGGTGCAATAGGGACCTTAAGTCATGCCAAGAGGACTGAATTACAAACTCTTGCACATGAGTATCAACTACAAGTTCCCTACCAAGCCAACAAAAATGAAATACATAACCTGTTACTGGATCATCTATTAGAGGAAGGTAAGATAGACTCTGAAACTCACGAAACTTACTTTATTGCAGATAAAACTGATTTGACAACGATGAAACTCAAACTAGAGCTGGCCAAGATCGAACGCGAGCAGCACAGAGAAGCCCTCGAGCAACAAAGGGAAGCAGCTGCCTTACGAAAGGAAGAAAAAGAACGTGAAATCGCCCTCAAGGAACGTGAAGCTGCCATAAGAAAGGAAGAACAAGAACGTGAAATCGCCCTCAAGGAACGTGAAGCTGCCTTGAGGAAAGAAGAACAAGAACGTGAGGTTGCAATACTCCGTGAGCGGGAACGAGTACAGCTTGAAACAAAACAACGCCAATTGGAGATGCAACATGAACATGACAAACAACAAGCAACCCTGACTATGGAATGTCGTCAACGAGAATTCGCGTTGGAAATTTCACACCTCGCTCAACGCCAGCAAGCTACCGCCAATCTTCCCGTCAGTTTCAATATATCACATGCAAGTAAGTTAATGCCACCATTCGTAGAAACAGAAGTTGATGTGTTTTTCACCACCTTTGAAACCCTTGCTAATCAACTTAGTTGGCCTGCCGACCAATGGGCAAACCCTTCTCAGAGTACATCTTACAGGTAGAGCTGCAGTTACACTCAGTACTTTGGCGTCTGAGAATGACTACCAGACTCTGAAACAAGCAGTTTTGGACGCCTACCTTCTCTCCACCGAAAGTTATCGAAGGAAATTCCGTGACCACCTGAAGGCAAGTACCACTACCTTTCTCGAGTTTGCTAATACCAAAAGAAGATATTTTATGAAATGGCTGGAAGCAGCACATGTCTCTACCTTTGCAGAACTCGTCAACCTCATGCTAGTTGAAGAATTCTTGAGGCGTGTGCCGCCTCCTGTCCGTCTATATTTAGCAGATAAAGAAGAAACCGACTACCTAAAGTGTGCTAAGTCGGCTGACACTTACAGCCTCATCCACCGGCTGACACCAGAACCATCTTCCAGTAAGAAGTCGTGGTACAGTTACGAGAAAGTGAGTATCGATCAAGCTGGCTCGCAATTGTGCTGTAAGTATTGTAGACTCTATGGACATACCGTAGATAAATGTGGTAAGTCTCAATACAAAGGAAACACCGAAACGCCAAAATCCAAACAGACTCCTCCTAAGTCCGGTAAGCCTGTGATGAATGTTGGTGTTCATGTTAATGATCTTTCTCTTTTCAGTAACCACCTGTATACTGGAACTGTCTCTGCCAACGGTTCAGATCCGGAGGGACGTTTCAAACTGAAGATCTTGAGGGATACAGCGGCTCTTCAATCGATTATTTTGAAGTCGGCTGTGCCCAACATCGCCTACACCGGAGAAACTGTCTTCATCACTGACCTCACTGCTACCACTCCTTATCCTCTCGCCAGAGTCCACCTGGATTGTCTCTTCGTGACAGGAGAAGTCCAAGTCGCCATCAGGAAAAGCCTTTTCCCATGCCTGGAGTGCAACTTCTCCAGGGCAACGACTTGGCAGAAGACCTGCAACCGACCAACCTGATCGTCATGGACAAACCCCAGGTGTGTACCTCTGTGATGGATAATCCCATTTTTGAGTATGTTCCAGCAAAGGTTCAAGAGAGTGATGAAGTTTCTCCTCCGGTTTTAGTGACCACCCGTGCACAAGCTGCACGACCACAGCCAGCTGACTCTACTGCTACCGCTGTCCCTCAAGACCCTCAGAAACTACCCCTAAATCTGACCAAGTTGGAGTTCCGTAAGTTACAGAGGGAAGATCTTACCTTGACACCATTATTTTTCCAGGTTGAGACTCAACCTGACAGTATTCCTGGGTTCTTCCTAGAGAACGAGTTGCTCTACCGCAGATATAGACCCAGTCAACTGAAGGAGGAGGACGATTGGGCCAACGTCGAACAACTAGTGATTCCTGCCAGCCTGCGGCCCACTATTCTACACCTGGCCCATGGAGCACTCTCCCACTACGGATTTAACAAGACCTACCATGGAATCCGTAAAGACTACTACTGGCCAGGTATGGTAAATAGCGTCAAACAGTACGTCAAACAGTGTCATACATGTCAGATGGCAGGTAAACCGAACATCTCTATTCCCAGAGCACCACTGACTCCCATACAGGTGCCTGCGGAACCTTTCCACAGACTTATTATAGACTGTGTTGGTCCTTTACCTCGGACCAGTTCAGGTAACGCCTATATCTTAACCATCCTGTGTCCTACCACCAGATTTCCCATAGCAGTTCCAGTGAAGAACATTACGGCTGCTATGGTTGTGAAGCACTTATTGAAGATCTTCACCCAGTATGGATTTCCCAGGGAGGTTCAGAGCGACTGTGGCACCAACTTCACCAGTGATCTCTTCAAAAGGACACTGGAGGAGTTCAACATCAAACAGGTATTGTCCAGCCCCTATCATCCTGCTTCACAGGATGCATAGGCATCCTGTGAAGCAGGATGATAGGGGCTGAAGCAGGAGGATGAAGCGGGATTATCCTCTTGAGCGTAGTCATCAGACTATTAAAGCACTCCTGAAAAAGTTTTGTAGTGAAACCTCTAAGGATTGGGATAAGCAAATAGATCTGATAATGCATATATATAGAAGTCTTCCCAATGAGTCTCTAGGAGTATCTCCTTATGAGATGTTCTACGGACGTAAGTGCCGTACTCCCCTCAAGGCTTTCAAAGACTCTCTAAGTGATGCCACCTTCAGTGAGCATCAGAATGTGCCCCAGTTTCTTCAAAACCTTCAACACATTCTAGAGAGAGTCCGCAGTTTTGCCCAAGATAATCTATTGAAAGCACAAGAGAGGATGAAGACTCATTACGACCAGACCAGCAAAGTAAGAAAATTTAAGCCGGGAAACTTCGTCCTTGCTTACTTCCCTATCCCAGGTTCTCCTTTACAAAACAGGTTTTCAGGACCCTACCGCATTAAGGAGTGCAGAAACAACCATAACTACGTTCTAGAGACTCCAGATAGGCGGCGGAAGACCCAGCTGTGCCACGTCAACCTCCTGAAGCTATATAATGGTACTCCTCCCACTGTCATGCTAAACTACTCTGCTTTTACAGAGCCATACATCCACAGTGAGACCTTCCCTGCTTCTCCTCCCGAAAGCACTGACAAGGAGTCAGCGCTTTCTAATTCAGAAATCCTTAATGATCTTCCCAACTATTTTCAGGACAAACATAGTGCACCTCTCGTCAAAATCTTCAGAGAACATCAGGAGTTGTTCCGAGATGACCCCCAAGAGTGTAATGTTACCCAGCACGACATCCAACTGCTCCCCGACACCCGTCCGATTCGTCAACCCTTCTACCGAATCAGCCCTAGCAAGAAGGAAGTCATGCGTGCTGAGGTGCAGTACCTCTTGGATCATGGACTGGCTACACCTTGTGAGTCCCCCTGGGTCTCACCCTGTATCTTGGTGCCAAAACCCCAAGGTAAGGTGAGACTTTGCACTGACTACCGTAAGTTAAATAATGTGACTGTCAAGGATGCATACCCCTTGTCAAGGATAGATGACATTCTTGACGCCATTGGTAATGCCCAGTACTTATCCCAAGTGGACTTGCTTAAGGGGTATTACCAAGTGCGCTTAACGGAGCGAGCTAAAGAAATATCTGCCTTTATCACTCCTTTTGGACTTTTCAGATATGAACGCCTTCCTTTCGGACTATGTAATGCCCCGGCCACCTTTCAGAGAGCTGTCAAACGTGTCATCCAGGGCTTGGATAACACGTACGCCTATTTGGATGATATCGTCGTAGCATCCAACACCTGGAGTGAACATCTGCTCCAGCTGCGACGACTGTTCGCCATGCTCCTGACAGCCGGCCTCACCATCAACCTGGGCAAGTCCACCTTCGCGAAAGGTAAAGTGCGTTATCTGGGTCATGTTATTGGGAGTGGCAGCCTAGCTCCGTTAAACTCACACACTCAAGCCATCCAACATTATCCACAGCCTACCACCAGGAAGCAGCACCTGCGCTTCCTTGGTCTTGCCTCCTACTACCGTAGGTTTGTGAGAAATTTCAGTACAGGCGCCACACCTTTAATCCTATTAACCAGTTCCAAGCAACGGTATAAGTGGACCATGCAGCAAACCGTTGCTTTCGAACAACTCAAATTTTTCCTCTGTTCTAATCCCATTCACGCCTCGCCAGATATCACCAAGCCTTTCGTCCTTCATGTCGACGCCAGTGGTACCGGCGTTGGTGGTGTCCTGATGCAGCAACGAGGCGAGGAGGTTCTACCTGTCAGCTACTACAGCTACAAATTGAAACCACACCAGAGGAACTACAGCACTATTGAAAAGGAGCTACTATCCATCGTCCTGAATCTCCAACACTTCGCTCCGTACCTACAAGGTGCCAGGTCTATCACCATCTTCTCAGACCACAACCCTCTCCGCTTCTTACATCAAGCCCAATTCACTAACCAGCGTCTTCTACGATGGGCTTTATACCTACAAGATTTCAACCTGGAGATCCGCTATATCAAGGGTTCTGACAACATCATAGCCGATGCCCTCTCCAGAGTTTATGAAGTAGAAGCAACTCCACCTATTACTCCACCAAATAACGACGTACTTCTTCCAGAACCGCAGGCTTCGGGGGAGAGTTGTGACGATAATCTCTTTCAAGAGATTGAGCCTGCTCTTCCCTCCAAAGTATGTCACCTCAACAGATAATATAGAAGATATATCCAACAAGTATCTCCAAAACGTTTTGCCCAGAGAGCAAAACGTATCCAGCCCACCGGCGCACCTGCTCGCCTCCGCCACCGTTAACCGGCAAACTGCTTGTCCATCGCCTGCCTGTCGCTGATTGGCTGGTGTCCAGTGCACCTGCCCCACCACCCTCCTCCACAAGTTGATGTCTGGGCTACAGCGACCTAGAGAAGGCAGAATATCTCAGTGCTCCACACAGTTGACACCTCTCATTGGTAGACTAAGCCTTGGCTTACGTGTACTAAGGGAGGTGGCAGCTCGAAGCCAATATTCCTGCACTATTATTTACCTTGCTATTATTCACTTGTCTTAACGTAACTTTTCATTTGCCAGTGATTATTCTTATTATTTTGTTTGTTGATTTATCTGTTACATTTTATGCCCAATTTTATTCATGTCTTGCTTTTCTAACGTAATTAAAATTTCATTGTTAAATTTACTTGTGTTTTGTGTGTGTTCCCATTACCTTACCACAGACGAAAGTTCCAGCTTTTCACTTTTTTTTTCTTTATGTGACGAGGCCATGCCCCTAGCTTTTGAAACAGCCGAACACCAACGCGTTACCGTCACAACGTAAAATCACACTACATGAAAAACGTGAAAAAAGTCACTATTTTACCAAATTTGAGGATTTTAACTTCACATCATAAAGCGAGGTTTCGTATTATATAGATCCTAGAAAAGACATAAAAATGTTGTTTCCAATACAAATGATAAAAATCAATGTGTTTTCATTAAAATTAACTAAAATGTTCCTGATTTTCCGTTTATATTACCGATGGAAGATGTACACGTAAAACCGCTCTAATCCGGCTGAAACGTCTGTATATGCAATAAAAACAGAACTTCTCCCCTTTTCAATATCTTACTCAGTATTTTAACGAGAAACAAATAGTTGATTGAAAATGAAGTATTTATTGTTAATTTCTAATCAATTATGTGTTTGCATCATTTTTATCGTATATATAATGAATTATTAACAATAAACTGAAAATTCACAAAAACGTGGAAAAACGGCAAAATAGCCTAATTCTATGATATTTTCTTTAAATCACATTAAGGAAAAGGGGATGATGAACGTCAAAATATTGCTACATTCGATGATTTTTCCCAAACATATCCCAAACATCCCAAATTCGACTCATGAGCCATATTTTGGAGTCAAATTCTAGCTCTCTGCACGTATTCGCAAGTTGAAATTACGAATTTTTATACCGAAAATATGACAATTACTGAGAGCGGCGATGGGACACATTTTCCCCAAACCCCTCCCCCCCTACAGTTTTCAAAATATCCTAAACATCCCAAATTCGACGCTTGAGCCATATTTTGGAGCCAAATTCTGGCTCTCTGCACGTATCCGCAGTTTGAAATAACGAATTTTTATACCGAAAATATGTCAATTACTGAAAGCAGCGATAGGTCGCATTTTGCCCAAACCCCTCTGCAGTTTTCAAAATGTCACAAACATCTCAAATTGAACCCTTGAGCCATATTCTAGAGCCAAATTCTGGCTCTCTACTCGTATTCGCAGTTTGAAATTACGACTTTTTATACCAAAAATATGCCAATTACTGAGAGCGGCGATGAGACTCATTTTGCCCCCCCCCCCCTCCAGTTTTCAAAATATCCCAATCATTCCAAGTTCGACGCTTGATCCATATTTTGAAGCCAAATTCTGACTCTCTGCACTTATTCGCAGTTTGAAATTACGAATTTCTGTACTGAAAATATGCCAATTACTGCGAGATGCGATGGGGTCACATTTCGCCCAAACACCCCTTAGTTTTCAAAATGTTCCAAACATCCCAAATTTGACCCTTGAGCCATATTTTGAGCCAAATTCTGGCTCTCTGCACGTATTCGCAGTTTGAAATTAGGACTTTTTATTCCGAAAATATGCCAATTACTGAGAGCGGCGATGGAACACATTTTGCCCACACCCCTCAAGCAGTTTTCAAAATATCCAAAACATCCCAAATTCGACGCTTGAGCAAAATTTTGGTGGCAAATTCTGGCTCTCTGCACGTATTCGCAGTTTGAAATTTCTACTTGTAATACCGAAAATATGCCAATAACTGAGAGCGGCGATGGGTCAAATTTTGCCCCAACCCCCCTGCTGTTTTCAAAATATCCTAAACATTCCAAATTCGACCCTTGAGCCATATTTTGGAGCCAAATTCTGGCTCTCTGCACGTATTCGCAGTTCGAAATTAGGACTTTTTATTCCGAAAATATGCCAATTACTGAGAGCGGCGATGGGACACATTTTGCCCACACCCCTCAAGCAGTTTTCAAAATATCCAAAACATCCCAAATTCGACGCTTGAGCAAAATTTTGGTGGCAAATTCTGGCTCTCTGCACGTATTCGCAGTTTGAAATTTCTACTTTTAATACCGAAAATATGCCAATAACTGAGAGCGGCGATGGGTCAAATTTTGCCCCAACCCCCCTGCAGTTTTCAAAATATCCTAAACATTCCAAATTCGACCCTAGAGCTATATTTTGGAGCCAAATTCTGGCTCTCTGCACGTATTCACATTTTGAAATTACGACTTTTTATACCGAAAATATGCCAATTACTGAAAGAGGCGAAAGGTCAGATTTTGCCCAAACCCCCCTGCAGTTTTCAAAATATCCCAAACATCCCAAATTGAACCCTTGAGCCATATTTTGGAGCCAAATTCTGACTCTCTGCTTGTATCCGCAGTTTGAAATTACGACTTTTTATACCGAAAATATGTCAATTACGGAGAGCGGCGATGGGTCACATTTTGCCCAAACCCCTCAAGCAGTTTTCAAAATATCCAAAACATCCCAAATTCGACACTTGAGCTATATTTTGGAGCCAAATTCTGGCTCTCTGCACGTATTCACAGTTTTAAATTACGACTTTTTATTCCGAAAATATAGCAATTACTCTAATCCGGCTGAAACGTCGATAAATACAATAAAAGTAGAACTTCACCCCTTTTCAATATCCTAGTATTGATTGGAAATGTAGTATTTAAAGTAATTTTTCTAATCAATTATGTGTTTGCATCATTTTTATCGTATATTTATTGAATTATTAACAATAAACTAAAAATTCACAAAAACGTGGAAAAACGGCTAAATTTCGTCTAATTCGATGATATTTTGTTAAAATCACATAAAGGAAAAGATGATGATAAACGTCAAAATTTTGCTAAATACGATGATTTTAAGTACAAAACAAAATGCAAGAAAACCTGTTTAAAAATGCAATATTATGCGAAATTCTAGGATTTGAAGGCCAAATCACATATCGTGAGAAAACATGAAATAGTATTGAAATATTGGTAAAAAACAAATATATTTACGTAAAATCACACTACATGAAAAACGTAAAAAAAAATCACTATATTAGCAAGTTTTAGGATTTTAACTTCAAATCATAAACCGAGGATTATTTACATCCTAGAAAAGACATATGAAAATGTTGCTTCTAATACAAATGATAAAAATCAATGTGTTTTCATTAGATTTAACTAAAATGATCCTGATTTTCCATTTATATTACCAATGGAAGATGTTCACGTAAACCCGCTCCAATCCGGCTGAAACGTCTATATATACAATAAAAATAGAACTTCTCCCCTTTTCAATGTCTTACGCAGTATCTTAACGAGAAACAAATAGTTGATTGAAAGTGAAGTGTTTAAGGTTAATTTCTAACCAATTATGTGTTTGCATAATTTTTATCGTTTATTTAACGAATTAATAAAAATAATCTGAAAGTTCACAGAAACGTGGAAAAACGGCAAAATATTGCCTAATTCGATGATTTTTTGTTTAAATGACATAAAGGAAAAACGAATGTTAAACGTCTAAATATTGCTAAATTCGATGATTTTTAGTACAAAAGAAAATTAAATAAAACTTGCTTAGATAGGCAATATTATGCGAAATTCTGAGATTTGAAGGCCAAATCACATATCGTGAGAAAAAATGAAGTAGTATCAAAATATTGATAAAAACGAATATATTTACGTATTTCGTATTTAGTATTTATTTCGTATTTAGTATTTAGTATTTATTTCGTATTTAGTATTTAGTATTTAATTTATATTTAGTATTTTATATTTAGTATTTATTTCGTAATTTATATTTAGTATTTATTTCGTATTAAGTATTTAGTATTTATTTCGTATTTTCGTATTTACGTATTTTCGTATTTATTTACGTATTTAGGCGTTTCCGGCTGAAACGTCGATGCTACATGAAAAACGTGAAAAAAACACTATATTAACAAATTTGAGGGTTTTAACTTCAAATCAGAAAGCGAGGTATCGTATTATTTAGATCTTACAAAAGATCTGAAAATGTTGTTTTCAATAAAAATGAAAAAAATCAATGTGTTTTCATTAGAATTTTCTAAAATGCTCCTGATTTTCCGTTTATATTACCGATAGAAGATGTACACGTAAAATCGCTCTAATCCAGCTGAAACGTTGATACATACAATAAAAACAGGACTTCTCCTCTTTTAAATATCTTACTCAATATTTTAACCAGAAACAAATAGTTGACTCAAAAAGAAGTATTAAGGTTAATTTCTAATCAATTATGTGTTTGCATCATTTTTATCGTATAATTAATCAATTAATAACAATGAACTGAAAATTAACAAAAACGTGGAAAACGGCAAAATAATAACTAATTCGATGATAATTTGTTTAAATTACATTAAGGAAAATGGGATGATAAACGTAAAAATATTGCTAAATTCGATGATTTTTAGTACAAAAGAAAATAAAACAAAACGTGCTTAAAAATGCAATATTATGCGAAATTCTGAGATTTGAAGATCAAATCCCATAGCGTGAGAAAACATTAAGTAGTATCTAAATATTGGTAAAAACGAATATATTTACGTAAAATCATACTACATGAAAAACGTGAAAAAAGTCACTATATTACCAAATTTGAGGATTTTAACTTCAAATCATAAAGCGTGGTTTCGTACTATTTAAATCCTAGAAAAGACATATGAAAATGTTGTTTCCAATACAAATGATAAAAATCGATGTGTTTTTATTTGAAATAACTAAAATGTTCCTGATTTTCCGTTTATAATTCCGATGGAGAATGTACACGTCTTCTCCATCTGAAACGTCGAAATACGCAATAAAAACAGAACTTTTTCTCTTTTCAATATCTTACTCAGTATTTAAACGAGAAACAAATAGTTGATTTTAATATTTAAGGTTAATTTCTAACCAATTATGTGTTTGCATAATTTTTATCGCATATATAATTAATTAAAACCAATAAACTGAAAATTAAAAAAACCGTGGAAAAATGGCAAAATATTGCCTAATTCGATGATATTTTGTTTAAATAACATAAAGGAAAAGCGAATGATAAACGTCAAAATATTGCTAAATTCGATGATTTTTAGTACAAAAGAAAATAAAACAAAACGTGCTTAAAAATGCAATAATTTGCAAAATTCTGAGATTTGAAGGTCAAATCACATATCGTGAGAAAAAATGAAGTAGTATCAAATTATTGATAAAAACGAATATATTTACCTATAATCATGCTACATGAAAAACGTTAAAAAAAACACTATATTAACAAATTTGTGGATTTTAACTTCAAATCAGAAAGCGAGGTTTCGTATTATTTAGATCCTAGAAAAGACATGAAAATGTTGTTTCCAATACAAATGATAAAAATCAATGTGTTTTCATTAAAATTTTCAAAAATGCTCCTGATTTTCCGCTTATATTACCGATAGAAGATGTACACGTAAAACCGCTCTAATCCGGCTGAAACGTTGATATATGCAATAAAAACAGGACTTCTCCTCATTTAAATATCTTACTCAGTATTTTAACGAGAAACAAATAGTTGATTGAAAATGAAGTATTTAAGGTTAATTTCTAACCAATAGTGTGTTTGCATAATTTTATCATATATAAAATGAATTATAACAATAAACTGAAAGTTCACTGAAACGTAGAAGAACGGTAAAATATTGCCTAATGCGATGATATTTTGTTTAAATAACATAAAGGAAAAGGGAATGATAAACGTCAAAATTTTCCTAAATTCGATGATTTTTTGTACAAAGCAAAATGCAGAAAACTTGCTTAGAAATGCTAAATTATGCGAAATTCTGAGATTTGAAGGCCAAATCACATATCGAGAGAAAACACGAAGTAGTATCGATATATTGGTAAAACGAATATATTTACCTCAAATCACACTACATGAAAAACGTGAAAAAGTCACTATATTACCAAATTTGAGGATTTTAACATCAAATCATAAAGCGAGGTTTCGTATTATTTAGATCCTAGAAAAGACATATGAAAATGTGGTTTCCAATTCAAATGATAAATATCAATGTGTTTTCATTTGAATTAACTAAAATGTTTCTGATATTTCATTTATATTTCCGATGGAAAATGTACACGTAAAACCGCTCTACTCCGACTGAAAGGTCGATATATGCAATAAAAACAGAACTGCACCCCTTTTCAATATCTTACTCATTATTTTAACGAGAAACAAATAGTTGACTCAAAAAAAAGTATTTAAGGTTAATTTCTAATCAATTATGTGTTTGCATAATTTTTATCGTATAATTAATCAATTAATAACAATAAACTGAAAATTAACAAAAACGTGGAAAACGGCAAAATAATAACTAATTCGATGATAATTTGTTTAAATTACATTAAGGAAAATGGGATGATAAACGTAAAAATATTGCTAAATTCGATGATTTTTAGTACAAAAGAAAATAAAACAAAACGTGCTTAAAAATGCAATATTATGCGAAATTCTGAGATTTGAAGATCAAATCCCATAGCGTGAGAAAACATTAAGTAGTATCTAAATATTGGTAAAAACGAATATATTTACGTAAAATCATACTACATGAAAAACGTGAAAAAAGTCACTATATTACCAAATTAGAGGATTTTAATTTCAAATCAGAAAGCGAGGTTTCGTATAATTTAGATCCTAGAATAGACATATGAAAATGTTGTTTCCAATACAAATGTTAAAAATCAATGTGTTTTAATTAGAATTTACTAAAATGTTCCTGATTTTCCGTTTATATTACCGATGGAAGATGTACACGTAAAACCGCTCTATTCCGGCTGAAACGTCGATATATGTAATAAAAACAGAACTTCTCCCCTTTTCAATATCTTACTCAGTATTTTAACGAGAAACAAATAGTTGATTGGAAATGTAGTTTTTAAAGTTAATTTCTAATCAATAATGTGTTTACAAAATTATATCGTTTATTTATTGAATTAATAAAAATAAACTGAAAGTTCACAAAAACGTGGAAAAACGGCTAAATTTTGTCTAATTCAATGATATTTTGTTTAAATCACATTAAGGAAAAGGGAATGATAAATGTCCAAATATTGCTAAATTCGATGATTTTTAGTACAAAAGAAAATGAAAGAAAACTTGCTTAAAAATGCAATATTATGCGAAATTCTGAGATATGAAGGCCAAATCACATCTCGTGAGAAAATGTGAAGTAGTATCGAAATATTGGTAAAAACGAATATATTTACGTAAAATCACACTACACGAAAAACGTGAATAAAAGTCACTATATTTCCAAATTTGAGGATTTTATCTTCATAACATAGAGCGAGATTTCGTATTAATTAGATCCCTGAAAAGACATATGAAAATGTTGTTTCAAATACAAATGATAAAAATCAATGTTTTCATTAGAATTAACTAAAATGTTCCTGATTTTCCGTTTATATTACCGATGGAAGATGTACACGTAAAACCGGTCTAATCCGGCTGAAACGTCGATATATGCAATAAAAATAGAACTTCTCCCCTTTTCAATATCTTACTCAGTATTTTAACGAGAAACAAATTGTTGATTGAAAATGAAGTATTTAAGGTTAATTTTTAAACAATTATGGGTTTGCATCATTTTTATCGTATATTTAATGAATTAATAACAATAAACTGAAAATTCACAAAAACGTGGAGAAACGGCAAAATTTTGCCTAATTTCATGATATTTTGTTTAAATCACATAAAGGAAAAGGAGATGATAAACGTCAAAATATTGCTAAATTCGATGATTTATAGTACAAAACAAAATGCAAGAAAACTTGCCTAAAAATGCAATATTATGCGAAATTCTTAGATATGAAGGCCAAATCACATATCGTGAGAAAACATGAAGTAGTATCGAAATATTGGTAAAACGAATATTTTTACGTAAAATCATACTATATGAAAAACGTGAAAAAAGTCACTATATTACCCAATTTGAGGATTTTAACTTGAAATCAGAAAGCGAGGTTTCATATTATTTAGATCCTAGAAAAGACATGAAAATTTTGTGTCCAATACAATTGATAAAAATCAATGTGTTTTCATTAGAATTTACTAAAATGTTCCTGATTTTCCGTTTATATTACCGATGGAAGATGTTCACGTAAAACCGCTCTAATCCGGCTGAAACGTCGATATATGCTAGAAGCAGTTGCCTCTTGTGTGCGATGCAAAAGGGGATTAATATCTGTATTAATATCTTTGAATATTTCCAGTATTTTTGAAGGTATCGCTTAAATACCGAAGATACTGTTGATAGACACCGCTTAATTGACAATGACTCAACAACGCAGGCTGAAGATGTGCGTGGTTCCTGCTATTGCAATGATGCTCATTTGCTTTTCAATGATGCGCCTTAGTTGTCCACTCTCCAACTTAAAGTTCTAAATACCCCTTCTCCATCTTTCGCAAACATTCCCTCGCATACATCTCCCTCTTTCCTCCTGTCCCCCTGTCCATCTTTGTCCCCCTGTCCCTCTCACTGTCCCCCCTTTCCATCTCTCTATCCCATTGTCCCTCTCTCTGTCCCCCTGTCTCTCTCTGTCCCCCTGTAGCTCTCTGTCCCCTTGTCCCTTTATGTCCCCCTGTCCATCTCTGTCC